>NW_025938681.1:177626-178998 GCF_000764305.2 Hyalella azteca | reverse complement strand
TTGCGTGTACGTGTGTACGTCTTGCGTGTACGTGTGTACGTCTCGCGTGTACGTGTGTACGTCTCGCGTGTACGTGTGTACGTTGCGTGTACGTGTGTACGTTGCGTGTACGTGTGTACGTCTCGCGTGTACGTGTGTACGTCTCGCGTGTACGTGTGTACGTTGCGTGTACGTGTGTACGTTGCGTGTACGTGTGAACGTCTCGCGTGTACGTGTGTACGTTGCGTGTATGTGTGTACGTCTTGCGTGTACGTGTGTACACCTGAAGTGCGTGTGTTTGTACGTGTGTATGCGCCTGTGCTTACTATCACCTGTACATTGAACTGTTCTGTGCTCCGTACACTGTAAAGTGTACAGTGTAGTACACTTTACAGTTTCGTGTGTGTTGTGTTGTTTTCCTGGCTGTACACTGTGTTAGATTAATACACTGTATTAGTAAAGTGAATTAATGAACTGTATTAATACAGTATAATGTATATTGTACAGAACTAAAATGAGTCTTACTTCGAATGATTGATGAGAGTGAAATGCAGTGACATTTGGGGGTGCGTGGCGCAGCAACTGATTGAATGTCAACAATTTGGCTTGTATCAACATGACATCAACACAATGGCGTGTATCAAGATAGTCATGTATTAGCGTATAGGTTCAGCATAATATCTTCTATCAGCATAGTATCAACATGATATCTTGTATCAGCATTATATCAACATGATATATTGTATCAACATTGTATCAACATAATATCAACTTCACAAATTTCATATTATGCCGTCATTTTCGAAGACCTCGGCATGTAATGTTAAAAGCTTTGCTGTACTCAGGCTGTACGATGTATGTATTTTTAATGTTATCGATGTATTATGTAGATCGTAATGTATATCGATGCATCTATTTCTTTCAGTGGAGTTATTGAATATTAAAAATACAATGGACAATAAAATTTCTATGTTGAACTATGTTAAAATTCCTATGACAATAAAATTTCTATGTTGAACTATGTTAAAATTTCTATGACAATAAAATTTCTATGTTGAACTTATGTTCAACGCCGGTGACGTGAGAAGAATTGTTGGCAACAGCGCGCTGTAGCAAGTGACGCGCAGAGAAATGGCTGGGACTTTGTCCTAATACCAAATGACGCTCAGAGAAATGGCTGGGGCTTTGTCCTAATACCAAATGACGCTCAGAGAAATGGCTGGGACTTTGTCCCAATACCAAGTGACGCTCAGAGAAATGGCTGGGACTTTGTCCTAATGCCAAGCGACGCTCAGAGAAATGGCTGGGACTTTGTCCTAATACCAAGCGACGCTCAGAGAAATGGCTGGGACTTTGTCCTAATGCCAAGCGACGCTCAGAGAAATGGCTGGGA
>NW_025938681.1:171267-176936 GCF_000764305.2 Hyalella azteca | reverse complement strand
TTAACTTCCAAGCCGGTCTATGTTACCCCTGTCTCTTATACACATCTAGATGTGTATAAGAGACCTGCCTACCACAACCACCGCACCCACCACAACCACCGCACCCGCCAAAACCACCGCATCCACCATAACCACCGCACCCACCACAACCACCACAACCACCACGCCCACCACAACCACCGCGCCCACCACAACCACAGCGCCCACCACAACCACCACGCTCACCACAACCACCGCACCCACGCCCGCGGTGTTCGTCTCAACGGCCACGACCAAAAACGGGTCTCTGAGCAACCAGGCGAATGTGTGCGCTGCCGTGGGCGGCAAACCCATGGTCATCAAAACGGCGGCCGACCGCTCACTGGCGGCCGACGTTACTGCAGGTACTAGGCGCTGTCACTAGTTATTTAAGACATTGGGATGCTAGCGGGCGCTGTCACTAGTTCTTTGCAGCATTGGGATACTAGCGGGTGCTGTCACTAATCTCTGAAGGCATTTGGGATGATAGCAGGCGCTGTCACTAGTTTTTACAGCATTGGGATGCTGGCGGGCGCTGTTAGTTAGTCCTTTAAGGCATGGAGATGCTAGCGGGCGCAGTCCCATGAAAGTTAAAACTTTGGATTCATGTTGTACACAGATAAAGGCTGCAACTTCTGGGGCACCACTGTCTCTTATACACATCTAGATGTGTATAAGAGACAGGAGTTATAACGGTGCTGCAGGGTTCTGGTGGTGCAGCAGAGTTATAACGGTGCTGCAGGGTTCTGGTGATGCTGCAGAGTTATAACGGTGCTGCAGGGTTCTGGTGATGCTGCAGAGTTCTGACGTTGGTGCAAAAAATGCCTCGTGGCAGGGGCTGCGTCGTAGGTTGCAGTACCGGTATATATGGTACCATTAAATAATGTGGGTTATAATACCGTGAGTTATAATAACGTGACTTATAATACCGTGACTTATAATACCGTGAATTATAATACCGTGACTTATAATACCGTGAATTATAATACCGTGACTTATAATACCGTGAATTTTAATACCGTGACTTATAATACCGTGACTTATAATACCGTGAATTATAATACCGTGGGTTATAATACTGTTGATCTGGTCTGTGCAGGCGCGTGTGTGCAGTGAAGTCTTAAGCAGCTTACGATGCGAGCTTAAGAAAACAAGTGCAGGATTTAGTGGACTGTATGTACATTCATACAGTCATTCATACATTCATACAGTTGTGTACATTCAAGTGTTTTTATATCTAGAGGTAAAAGGAATCTGTGATGCATGTGATTTAATTTAAACGTTTATTCTTCGTCAGATAATTTCAAAGTGAATTTCTTGGTAAGCAATTGAATTTGAATTTAAAATTAAAATCAAAATCTGGAGTGTTTTCTCGGCGAGATGGAACGGACACGCGTCTTCGGAGGCCTGCGTGAGAAGCTGCCGACGACCTTGCCTTTGATGCTAATCTGACATCTTCAAAATTTATCAGTGAAATTGTAACATTTTCGGGCAAATTCTTGCATTTTTCCCTTCCATTTCTGCTCTTTTCGTTTCAAAATTACTGACATTTTCGTTCCCAAAATTCCAGCTTCCGTTTTCTGCAAAATTTTCACTTTTTCACAAATTCTGCTCCTTTCCTCCCTTTTTTCTCCTTAAATTTTCCCCACATTTTCGATTCCTTATTCCCCAACATTTATTTCATTCCTGCTGCTTTCTCCCCCAATTCCCGTAGCGCATTACTCCCATCGCCACTATACCCTCGTTCGTGCTGCTGCCAATTCCCACTGCCCTCATTCCCATTCCCGCCGCCTTGGACTCCAATTTGTGGAGATCATCTCTCCGTGCTAAGGGTGAGTGCTCGCCTTTACTCACCTCAGGGTTGGTGATTTTTTTGATTAAAAAAATAAATAAATAAAAAATCAATTATTTGTTTATTTTTTTTCATCATTTTTTTTTTATTTTTTGATTTTTTCAGCTTTTTTGGTCTTTTTGAAATGTTATTTTTCATTTGCAATTAGCCTACTAACAATAACAGAATATGGATCACTATGGATGGCTAAAAATAAGCACTTATTGCCTTCAATATGTCATTTATGTTATGCCTTCTGTCATTTATGTTCATCACTCATTGTCATGGACGAGTAAAATGTTCTCATTCTTATAGAATAGAATAGAATAGAAGTGTCGGCGTTGAAGAAATAGGCCCATGGCCTGTTGCCGATTCTTGAACTTTTCGTGACTTGATTCGCAAGGGATCAGGCCTTTGGAACCTGATCTTTCCATAACTGACGATTGATTGAGATAGCTGCTGGATAGTTCATCGTCACTCCGGTCTCGGTCTCGGTCCTGGTCCGGTCTGGTCGTACTATTTATTTTTCATCATGAGAAAAGTCCTTGAAATTCGCTTATAGTTGACTTATTGCTAGATTTA
Source organism: Hyalella azteca (assembly GCF_000764305.2). Classification (NCBI taxonomy): domain Eukaryota; kingdom Metazoa; phylum Arthropoda; class Malacostraca; order Amphipoda; family Hyalellidae; genus Hyalella; species Hyalella azteca. Next base: position 174,505 of record NW_025938681.1, on the reverse strand, counting down.
TTTATTATTATTTATATCTGATTTTTAAAGGAAAATATATCTCGTAGGGGAAAAAATTATCTGTTTAAAAAAAATTACCGACTTAGCCAATATTTTTGTACAATTTTTTCACTTATTTATAAAATTTGCCTTGTTGGTTGCCTAAATGTACGAATCAGTTCGATCACAATGCTATTCCTACGAGAGTGTGTAAGTGGTGTCTCGACGCGTCATGAGTGCCTTGTGAGTGGTGTCAGTATTGACTTATTTGAAGGAAACCCTAGAAAATAGAACCATAGAAAAGAGAACAATTAGGATGAAACAAGGAAAACAGTACAGGGATAAAAACAGTTATAGTTATTCAGCTGCACCAAGACAACAACTAGCAGCATGCTGGTCTATGGTCTAAGTTGAAGTCGGGCTATTACGTTTGTGGTTAAAGTACAAGGGCTCCACAGACCCAAAAGAACCAATATTGGGCCCTACACTGTAGGCTTAAAGTTAATACAAAATATTTTCAACGAGTGAACGCAGAAGCTTGAACATGCAAGTGTAGGCTAAACAAACGTAAGACACATTGGCAAAGACTCAAAGTAAGATATAGAAAAATTTAATTTAATCGTAAGTAGTAACCATGTTTAATTATAAGTCTCCAGAGTTCTAAGGTTAAGTTTATGCTCTCAGATGAAGCAAATGATCGACGATCTCGTCTCTTGACAGGAGACTTTCAACAAGCGTGCAAGTATTTTTCTGGCATTAATAGATGATAAATTATAACAACCGGTCCCCAGACTGTTAAACGTGACTACGGCGCATTATCCTTCATTTATTTAGGTAATGCAAAAATGCTGTTGCTTGCTAATTGCTGAGGGTAGTGGCCTATAACCGGACGATCCGGGGTCTTGCTCAAGAACGCATCCAGTCGTCTTCTGAATGTCTCAAGGCTGCATGTTTAAGCCGTTTTGGCATGGTGTTGAACAGCCTTGGTCCAGCCAAGAACAGTGATCTTTCTCGGAGAGTTTGAACTATGGCCGCAGTTCAGATTGTTTAATTGGGATATCCTCTACATTCTTCCCCTCCTTTGATTGTGATATGTCACTATTCTGAATGTCTCGCTTTCAATGTTTGGATCCTGTCCGGTTATCACCTTCCAAGTGTTATAGTGTTATATACACCTCTCCCTTCTCTTCTCAACTGAGTATAGTCTTGGATGCTCCAACCTATCCCAGTAGCCCAGTCCCTCATCACGCTGATCCTGGTGGTGAAGGTCCGTTGGACTGCCTCCAGTTGTCTCACCGCGCTCGGATTGAGAGGTGCCCAAAGCTGGCAGCAGTACTCGAGAATGAAGAGCACAAGGGCTCTGAAAAGCGTAATTACAATAACCATTGATGCCGATTATCTTGTTAGAAATGTCCGCCAAATTCCCCCCCATCTGTTGCCTGCCTTTTGCAACTATTGCCGCGATGTGTTTGTCAAACGTAGCTTCAGTTCTTATTAACACATTGAGATCACGAACACGTCGCTTCTGCTCAATTTCTGCGCTGTAAGAAGCCAAGAAGTGGTGCACCATACCGATCTCTATACCATTTTTTATCTCATTATTTAGAACATGGTGCTGTTGAATTGCAACCCTGCCAGTTGGGAAGTTGTAGATCTACTTCTGCAAGCTTACTTCTACCTCCAGCAGAACAAAATTGTTGCGCTACCAACATTTAGAGCAACTTTGTCTAAAGCTGTCGCATGCTGACAGCTGCTGGCAGCACTGCTGGTTTTCCCAGCCCCTGACTCACGCTGCTACTCATGCTGACAACTGCTGGTAGCACTGCTGGTTTTCCCAACCCCTGACTCACGCTGCTACTCATGCTGACAACTGCTGGCAGCACTGCTGGTTTTCCCAGCCCCTGACTCACGCTGCTACTCATGCTGACAACTGCTGGCAGCACTCCCAGCCCCTGACTCACGCTGCCACTCATGCTGACAGCTGCTGGCAGCACTGCTGGTTTTCCCAGCCCTGACTCACGCTGCTACTCATGCTGACAACTGCTGGCAGCACTGCTGGTTTTCCCAGCCCCTGACTCACGATGCCACTCATGCTGACAGCTGCTGGCAGCACTGTTGGTTTTCCCAGCCCCTGACTCACGCTGCCACTCATGCTGACAGCTGCTGGCAGCACTGCTGGGTTTCCCAGCCCTGACTCACGCTGCCACTCATGCTGACAACTGCTGGCAGCACTGCTGGTTTTCCCAGCCCTGACTCACGCTGCCACTCATGCTGACAGCTGCTGGCAGCACTGCTGGTTTTCCCAGCCCTGACTCACGCTGCTACTCATGCTGACAACTGCTGGCACTGCTGGTTTTCCCAGCCCTGACTCACGCCTGTCTCTTATACACATCTAGATGTGTATAAGAGACAGGTCTTGCATATTGTATCATAGTTCATCACTTCTGTCTTGCATATTGTATCATAGTTCATCACTTCTGTCTTGCATATTGTATCATAGTTCATCACTTCTGTCTTGCATATTGTATCATAGTTCATCACTTCTGTCTAGCATGTTGTGATGCTGGAGCAATTTCACACATTTAAATTTCATTTGACCAGCTGAAATTCATGATAAGGGTACTTCTTAACTAAAATTAAAAACTGCAAAATAAAAGAAACGGAATTTTTATACCCGAACCTACATTTTTACTAGTACATGTTGGGTCATAGGCCTTTTTTGGCCTTTTTTGTTCGCGGACTTGGCCGTTTTTTAGGCCATTGTGCAACCCTGTACTATGTACCACTAGAAATATACTTCGTGGCACGCATATGTACCACTTCGGGGTACGTGTAAAATGTAAATCAAGACGTTATTCGTGACAATATTCTTAAAGTTCTACATGACGATATTCCGTAGGTACGTTATTATAATGTCGTTATTTCGTTATTTAAGACGAAATTTAGGCCGTTACTGTCTGGAAAATAGTGATTCCTGCCGCGTACGGTAACGTGTACGTGTATCTGTAATGTGTACACATGCGTGCACACACGTGTACGCGTAGGTGCCGTGTACACCTGCGTGCACACACGTGTATGCGTAGGTGCCGTGTACACCTGCGTGTACACACGTGTACGCGTAGGTGCCGTGTACACCTGCGTGCACACACGTGTACGCGTAGGTGCCGTGTACACCTGCGTGCACACACGTGTACGCGTAGGTGCCGTGTACACCTGCGTGCACACACGTGTACGCGTAGGTGCCGTGTACACCTGCGTG
>NW_025938681.1:162701-171127 GCF_000764305.2 Hyalella azteca | reverse complement strand
GGCGGTGGCGTGTGTGGCTGTGGCGTGTGTGGCTGTGGCTTGTGTGGCATAAGGGGAGGGAAGTGTGGGACGGCGGTGGCGCGTGTGGCGTGTGTGGCATGCATGACTCAATGACTCACATTCTAAGGTTGACTCAGCCACGTCACCCACACAGTTACATCATTCACACATGTATATATGTATGTACGCCTGTGTACAATATAATGTATGAGTCAGCGTACCTAATGAATGTGGGTAAAAGTTCCAGGATGTAATCTCACTCATTGGTGAGTCAAGCTGACCCATATCCAGTGCATGCACCTGTCGTCTGCGCTCACTCAGCGGAATCTGTGAGATTTTGTTCAAATATGTGTTAAAAAAATTATTTTTACAGGTAATCTGTGAGATTTTGTTCAAATATGCGTTCAAAAATTTATTTTTAAAGACAACACTTCCAAAGAATCCAGTGTCTCCGATGTTACACATGTACAATGAATTTTTAATTTTATTGTAAAGTATTACAAAAAGTAATTTTGAATTTTATTTTTTGAAAATAAAAAAAATTAAGTTTTGCCAAATTTTATATTCTGTCAATTGATTCGTGCATTTTCGCCGACTTTACGCAAGTGTGTAAAATATCAAATCGATGGAGGTAAAAGTGTGTTAAATATCGATTGTAAGATTTAAAGTTAATTTAATATAGACCAGAGAGCGGCCGCGTAGCACTGATACACCCTTTTTGCCGGGCCAAACCGGGTCAAAATGACCCACAAAAACGCATAAACTGCCTCTTTATTTGAACACTTCTCTTTAACTTCACTTCTTGTTGTTTGTTTGCTACAAATCTTATAATCGATATTTAACACACTTCAACCTCTCCAATCGACCTGAAATTTTGCACACTTGCGTAAAGTTGGAGACAATGCATGAATCAATCAATAGACAGAATATATAATTTTGAAAATTTAATTTTTTTGTATATTGAAAATTATTTTTTTTTTGTATATGAAAATAAAATTTGAAATTCATTTTACATTTGTAACATCGGAGACACTGGATTCTTTAAAAATTAATCTTTAAACGCATATTGTTATATCATATTAATGACATTCTGAATAACGAGTGGGTCACGTTGACACACTTGCGTCTGGGAAGATTCATCATGACTTCATCATAACCTCCCGTTGCCGTCTGACTCACTCCGTTGCCGCGGCAACAGCCAGCTGAGTGGGACGCGGCAACAGCCAGCTGAGTGGGACGCGGCAACAGCCAGCTGAGTGAGACGCGGCAACAGCCAGCTGAGTGAGACGCGGCAACAGCCAGCTGAGTGAGACGCGGCAACAGCCAGCTGAGTGGGACGCGGCAACAGCCAGCTGAGTGAGACGCGGCAACAGCCAGCTGAGTGAGACGCGGCAACAGCCAGCTGAGTGGGACGCGGCAACAGCCAGCTGAGTGGGACGCGGCAACAGCCAGCTGAGTGAGACGCGGCAACAGCCAGCTGAGTGAGACGCGGCAACAGCCAGCTGAGTGAGACGCGGCAACAGCCAGCTGAGTGGGACGCGGCAACAGCCAGCTGAGTGAGACGCGGCAACAGCCAGCTGAGTGAGACGCGGCAACAGCCAGCTGAGTGAGACGCGGCAACAGCCAGCTGAGTGGGACGCGGCAACAGCCAGCTGAGTGGGACGCGGCAACAGCCAGCTGAGTGAGACGCGGCAACAGCCAGCTGAGTGAGACGCGGCAACAGCCAGCTGAGTGGGACGCGGCAACAGCCAGCTGAGTGGGACGCGGCAACAGCCAGCTGAGTGAGACGCGGCAACAGCCAGCTGAGTGAGACGCGGCAACAGCCAGCTGAGTGAGACGCGGCAACAGCCAGCTGAGTGGGACGCGGCAACAGCCAGCTGAGTGGGACGCGGCAACAGCCAGCTGAGTGAGACGCGGCAACAGCCAGCTGAGTGAGACGCGGCAACAGCCAGCTGAGTGGGACGCGGCAACAGCCAGCTGAGTGGGACGCGGCAACAGCCAGCTGAGTGGGACGCGGCAACAGCCAGCTGAGTGAGACGCGGCAACAGCCAGCTGAGTGAGACNGCTGTTGGGCTGTTGCTGTTGTGCTCCTGCTGTTGGGCTGTTGCTGTTGCGCTCCTGTCTCTTATACACATCTAGATGTGTATAAGAGACAGGTGGCGGGACTGGCAGCGCGTTGGTTGACTGTGGCGGGACTGGCAGCGCGATGGTTGACTGTGGCGGGACTGACAGCGCGTTAGTTGACTGTGGCGGGACTGACAGCGCGTTGGTTGACTGTGGCGGGACTGGCAGCGCGTTGGTTGACTGTGATGGAAATGAATGCCAAATTAATTATAATATCAACAACAACATAGATAAGCAGCACTAGTTGGCCGATAGGTTTATAAGGTTACGTCAACTGGGGTCACTTCGGCCAACCTACAACAGAAACAAATGTTAGCAAAACAAAATAATAAACATTGGTCAAAGTCTCCCCAGTCATTTGGCCAACGTTTATTATTTTATAATATATTTTTTATATATTATTTATTTCATTTGTTTTCGGTTGTAGTGGTGGCAGAAGTCACCCCAGTTGATGGTTTTCAATATTTTTCTTTCGTTATCAAACGTATAAGTTACTTGCACCGGAAGTTCGTTTGAACCAGACGCCGCGACAATCGCTTCGTAGTGTAATAATAATTGAAATAATAATAATAATAACAATGATAATAATTGCTATAATAAACAGGCTACTATATAAGAACTATTGGAATTTTTTCATTGCTGCGACCTTTGCATGAATGAACGAAAGCCCGCCATATTGTGACCGGCCTTCGTGAATGTCGGCCATCATCCAGCAGTTGAATAATGAATGACGCTCCTCCCGACGCATGAATGACNGCCGTGTATGTCTGGGACCCCCATGTGTGCGTGGACGCCGTGTGCGTGTACGCCGTGTATGTCTGGGACCCCCATGTGTGCGTGGACGCCGTGTGCGTGTACGCCGTGTATGTCTGGGACCCCCATGTGTGCGTGGACGCCGTGTGCGTGTACGCCGTGTATGTCTGGGACCCCCATGTGTGCGTGGACGCCGTGTGCGTGTACGCCGTGTATGTCTGGGACCCCCATGTGTGCGTGGACGCCGTGTGCGTGTACGCCGTGTATGTCTGGGACCCCCATGTGTGCGTGGACGCCGTGTGCGTGTACGCCGTGTATGTCTGGGACCCCCATGTGTGCGTGGACGCCGTGTGCGTGTACGCCGTGTATGTCTGGGACCCCCATGTGTGCGTGGACGCCGTGTGCGTGTACGCCGTGTATGTCTGGGACCCCCATGTGTGCGTGGACGCCGTGTGCGTGTACGCCGTGTATGTCTGGGACCCCCATGTGTGCGTGGACGCCGTGTGCGTGTACGCCGTGTATGTCTGGGACCCCCATGTGTGCGTGGACGCCGTGTGCGTGTACGCCGTGTATGTCTGGGACCCCCATGTGTGCGTGGACGCCGTGTGCGTGTACGCCGTGTATGTCTGGGACCCCCATGTGTGCGTGGACGCCGTGTGCGTGTACGCCGTGTATGTCTGGGACCCCCATGTGTGCGTGGACGCCGTGTGCGTGTACGCCGTGTATGTCTGGGACCCCCATGTGTGCGTGGACGCCGTGTGCGTGTACGCCGTGTATGTCTGGGACCCCCATGTGTGCGTGGACGCCGTGTGCGTGTACGCCGTGTATGTCTGGGACCCCCATGTGTGCGTGGACGCCGTGTGCGTGTACGCCGTGTATGTCTGGGACCCCCATGTGTGCGTGGACGCCGTGTGCGTGTACGCCGTGTATGTCTGGGACCCCCATGTGTGCGTGGACGCCGTGTGCGTGTACGCCGTGTATGTCTGGGACCCCCATGTGTGCGTGGACGCCGTGTGCGTGTACGCCGTGTATGTCTGGGACCCCCATGTGTGCGTGGACGCCGTGTGCGTGTACGCCGTGTATGTCTGGGACCCCCATGTGTGCGTGGACGCCGTGTGCGTGTACGCCGTGTATGTCTGGGACCCCCATGTGTGCGTGGACGCCGTGTGCGTGTACGCCGTGTATGTCTGGGACCCCCATGTGTGCGTGGACGCCGTGTGCGTGTACGCCGTGTATGTCTGGGACCCCCATGTGTGCGTGGACGCCGTGTGCGTGTACGCCGTGTATGTCTGGGACCCCCATGTGTGCGTGGACGCCGTGTGCGTGTACGCCGTGTATGTCTGGGACCCCCATGTGTGCGTGGACGCCGTGTGCGTGTACGCCGTGTATGTCTGGGACCCCCATGTGTGCGTGGACGCCGTGTGCGTGTACGCCGTGTATGTCTGGGACCCCCATGTGTGCGTGGACGCCGTGTGCGTGTACGCCGTGTATGTCTGGGACCCCCATGTGTGCGTGGACGCCGTGTGCGTGTACGCCGTGTATGTCTGGGACCCCCATGTGTGCGTGGACGCCGTGTGCGTGTACGCCGTGTATGTCTGGGACCCCCATGTGTGCGTGGACGCCGTGTGCGTGGACGCCGTGTGCGTAGACGCCGTGTGCGTGGACGCCGTGTGCGTGTGGCATGAGTCACCGCTGGCTTGCTGGCGGCTGCGTGGTCGTGAAGGTGACGACGATGGTGAGCATTGCTGCTCTTCGTGCCTCCAATTCAGTTTTAGTTCAAGAAAGTATTTGCCGTATTTTTTTATAGCTGCCACCGCTGGAATTATGTCTATTGCAATTTTTTAACTATAACCGTCACGCTCAGAGAAGTGAGCGAGATTTTGTCCAAATATTCTTGTAATAATAATATTGCCATGGGCCTATGTCTTCAACGCCGACACTTCTATTCTTTCTGTGAGTCATCGTGACCCACTGTAAAAGGCGTATCATTGCTACGGGCAGAAAGTGTGTCAGTTTTTGGACACCATGACCCATCATTTACTTCAGTGGCGCATGATCGTCGTGTTACATCGCAATTGTGCTAAGCTTGTCTGTACTGATATTAAATGTGAGACACGGAGAAATGTTTGTACATAATGAAGGGTGTACATATGATGCTGGTCATGAGGTGTACATATGATGCTGGTCATGAGGTGTACACATGATGCTGGTCATGAGGTGTACATATGATGCTGGTCATGAGGTGTACATATGATGCTGGTCATGAGGTGTACATATGATGCTGGTCATGAGGTGTACATATGATGCTGGTGTACAAATGAAGGTAATTAAGAATGTACTATGAATGACCAGGAAAATGAAAGCGTAAACCCATCCTGAATGCTACTAATAACTGTAGCATTTATGCAAGCGTTGGCAGGTCAATTATAGCTTGTCGCCTACTCATGCCATCGCATAGTTCTTACAGCTTACTGGGGTTTCGAAACAACAACTCACTGCTCCAATTTTGATATATTCTGAACTGTAACCTGTGGGCCACCCTGCCGTATAGTAGACTACATAGTAGAAGGTAAATTAGTATATAGAAACATTTCAAGGACTACTACACACAGGACATGCATAGCCTATGTCCAGCCTCTGCTAGCAGAGGCGATCGCCTACACTATGAAAATGCTGTTGTTTTAGTGGCATCAACAAATGATATGCCCATAATTGTTTCATACAATAGTATTACAATGTCTATTGTATGAAACAATTATGGGCATATCATTTGTTGATGCCACTAAAACACCAGCATTTTCATAGTGTAGGCGATCGCCTCTGCTAGCAGAGGCTGGACATAGGCTATGCATGTCCTGTGTGTAGTAGTCCTTGAAACATTTATATATAATATAGATATATTTATATATAATATAGAATAATGCATATCAAAATGAATGCCGTATCAGGTACCGAAATTACATTGAAATAAACTAAAAGGAAAATTTAGAGGAGAAATGGCGGAAGCAAATTGTGGTTGCCGCTGTAGTGGCAGTCATTTTACCGAAGTTTTTAGTTTTTAAAATATTTCTGTTTCGTGCGACACCCTATATATATATATATATATAGGCACTTCCTTAACTAAGTATAGATAACTTAACTCTAACTTCAACGAGTAACTTAAAATAATTTATGGTAGAAGAATAAGATCGTGAACATTCAAAAGCAAGTAACTTAACATAGTTTATGGTAGAAGAATAAGATAGTGAACATTCTAAAGCGAGTATCTTAACATAGTTTATGGTAGAAGAATAAGATAGTGAGAATTCTAAAGCGAGTAACTTAACATAGTTTACGACAGAAGAATAAGATCGTGAAAGATAATGAACGCAGTTATAAAATGACTAGACGAAGATGAAATACAGAAAATTTTGGAGGGATTTACTGATTTTGAATGTAAAGTTTTAATTAACCTGGAACCGTGAGAAAGATTTTGCATAAAAATGCAAATATTAAAAGAAAATAGGGATTAAATTTAAATGTTCAACATATGAATATATAATGCCAGTGATGAATTAAGAACGTATAGCCGTTAATTTCATTGATTATTCACATTTTTTTATTTGACGTGCCTGCGCCTGGGGAAAATTGCGTTCTAAAAATTTTCCAAAAGATTTTGTAATTTTTTCAAAAATTACAAATTGCACACGGCGATGGCGGAACGCAAGTTTTCAACCCAGTTAGTGAACGTGAATGCATGCCATGTACTTGCAATAATGTATAATATACTATAGGTAATATAAATTATAAGCTTATCATTTTTATCTCCTGAATATATTCTATGCCTATATACTGTCGGACAAGTGCATACAAGTAAACAATTAATTATCAACAAGTCTTGATAATTGATCTGAACTAAACTACGTCGCGGGAACGTCAGTTTTAAAGCAAGATGTCTCTGTCACGTTATTGTTCTGAACACGTCTCTGTCAGTTTTTTGTCTCTGAATGCACCATTTTATCTGCTAATTTATCTGTTTTTTTTTTGCAGGTTCATCGGCCCAAAAAAATGGTCCTTCACCTCTAGACTTAAGGATTCACATCTGCCTCACCATAGTGCCCTAACACCACAGTGTCCTGACACCATATAGTGCCCTAACACCTTAGTGGTATAACACCATAGTGTCATAAATAACACCGACACATCGCCTTATCTTCTTCCTTTTGTAGGCAGCTGTGACCCGGAAGTTCTTCATTGATATTCTCCTTAAAGCTCACTGAAAATTTCACAGAAAATCTCGCTGAAAATCTCACTGAAAAGCTCACTGAAAATTTCACCGAAAATTTCACTGAAAATCTCACTGAAAAGCTCACCGAAAATTTCACTGAAAAACTCAATGAAAATCTCAATATTGAAAGAAAATTTGCAATATCAAGTTCCACACTTCAGTGGAATGGCCAGAAATGACGGATGTGTTAAGAAAATGAATGTATTGCTTGCCAGTTTTAACGTATGACCGTTACAGTGAAGGTGTTACTAAATGATGAAACAATGAAGACACGGTTAATAATGAAGCATGGTAGAAACAATGTAGGTGTTGCTACTAGTGACGTATAAAGAACTCATTTTGTGTGCCTTTACGTGATCTGTGGTGACTTCTGAACGCTTGTGCCTTTAATTAGGCTTCGATTTTACAGCAGTTGTATTGCACTATACATATAATGCACCGTGATGAAAAATTTATGAACATTATATTTGCTTTACACAATGAAATGAGCGTAAATGATACGCTTATCATGACTCACGAGTGGACTTTCGAGACCTGCTATGGTGGACGCAAGTTTGTCACGCGAGAAGTTCGGTGATTGAAGCCATTCCTTTCTTTTGTTTACTTCGCACAAAAGTTCAAGGAGTTTTGCTTTAGTTTATCCTTCTCACGCACTGAAATTATCATGCTTTATATAAAAGCTGGTTAATTTCGGTCGCAGCGATAACTTTTCCTATTTGAAAGGCACACATTTAAACTTTTCTTATCCGTGCTGCACTTAATCGACGAAAAATTAATGTGACGATCAACGAAAAATTACTGTAACTCACCAATAATGTAATTGACTACGGCAACGAAAACCATGTTCGAGAAAACTTTACCAAATGAACGCCTCGTTGGCACTTATGTCTACAGAATCCAGCAAAACTTCGCTGTTATTAAGATCCACAATCCTTTTGCGTCTTCGTATCCACCGTCTTCTTGCAACATCCACCAGCTGAGGCATGGGGCTAGCGTATGTCCATCGCCATACCAATACAATATACTGCTCAGAAACAACAATAAACCAATACAATATACGGCTCAGTGGCAACAATAAACCAATACAATATACTGCTCAGAAACAGCAATAAACCAATACAATATACGGCTCAGTGGCAACAATAAACCAATACAATATACTGCTCAGAAACAGCAATAAACCAATACAATATACTGCTCAGTGGCAACAATAAACCAATACAATATACTGCTCAGAAACAGCAATAAACCAATACAATATACTTGTCTCTTATACACATCT
>NW_025938681.1:145666-162288 GCF_000764305.2 Hyalella azteca | reverse complement strand
GGACACAAGCGTCACCACTTGTCACCAAGTGTCACGATGTTGCAGGTGCTGGTGGTGGACACAAGCGTCACCACTTGTCACCAAGTGTCCCGATGTTGCAGGTGTTGGTGGTGGACACAAGCGTCACCACTTGTCACCAAGTGTCCCGATGTTGCAGGTGTTGGTGGTGGACACAAGCGTCACCACTTGTCACCAAGTGTCACGATGTTGCAGGTGCTGGTGGTGGACACAAGCGTCACCACTTGTCACCAAGTGTCCCGATGTTGCAGGTGTTGGTGGTGGACACAAGCGTCACCACTTGTCACCAAGTGTCCCGATGTTGCAGGTGCTGGTGGTGGACACAAGCGTCACCACTTGTCACCAAGTGTCCCGATGTTGCAGGTGTTGGTGGTGGACTCTCGCACCTTCTGCGAGTACAACACCAGTCACGTGGTGGGTGCAGTCAACGTCTGGTCGTCCAAGATAAGAAAGAAGAGACTGCAGCAAAACTCGGTTAGTAACATAAATTCTTCCTATACTTAAATGATATTCAAACTACGAAAAATATAACTCAGTACTCACTGCAGTGACGAGTGACAGAGAGCGCATTTTCTCGTCGACGAAAACTTGAGGTCATGGACGGACAGACGGACAGACAGACAGACAAACGGACGAACATGGCGAGCACAATAGTGCATTTTTTCCATAAATGAGAAAATGCGCTAAAAAGGGAAATGTTTCTTAGTTTTAAGTCTGAAGTGCAATACTACTGTAGCTTTATGTTAGATTAGCATTAGTTCGGTCCCTGGCCAGGCAGTTTAGCTGAAATATCAAATACTTCATCAATATTTGCAACTTCTTTGCTCCGAATCTCACAGTTCTCACTTACTGCATGGTTCAGTCTTAATGTTTTCGTCTAACAGTATAGTGTTAGTATATCTCACATGGCAGTTGTCACCTCGTAATTTTTACTTGAGCAGGCAGTTTTCAACGAGTAATTCTCATATAGTAGCTTTATATAGCCTGTACCACGTGTATCTTGTGCCTGTATCACGTGTATCTCGTGCCTGTATCACGTGTATCTCGTGCCTGTATCACGTGTATCTCGTGTATCTCGTGCCTGTATCACGTGTATCTCGTGCCTGTATCACGTGTATCTCGTGCCTGTATCACGTGTATCTCGTGCCTGTATCACGTGTATCTCGTGCCTGTATCACGTGTATCTCGTGCTTGTATCACGTGTATCTCGTGCCTGTATCACGTGTACCTCACGTGGACCTGGCGTGCAGATGAGCGTGCGGGACTACGTGGCCAGCGCGTGTGAAGGCCGCGCGTGTGGTCCGTGTGGTCCGTGGGGGGAGGTGGTGGTCTACGACCTCAGCGCCCCCAGCCTCGCCGCGGTGCCCCACGACTCCTTCCTCTACGTCCTCCTGGACAAACTGGCCTCCTCCTACAGACACGTCCAGCTCCTTGTTGGTGAGTGGCGTGAGTGACACGTCCAGCTCCTTGTTGGTGAGTGGCGTGAGTGGTGTGAGTGACATGAGTGACACGTCCAACTCCTTGTTGGTGAGTGGCGTGAGTGGTGTGAGTGACACGTGCAGCTCCTTGCTGGTGAGTGGTGTGAGTGGCATGTGCAGCTCCTTGTTGGTGAGTGGTGTGAGTGACATGAGTGGCATGAGTGACACGTCCAGCTCCTTGCTGGTGAGTGGTGTGAGTGGCATGTGCAGCTCCTTGTTGGTGAGTGGTGTGAGTGGCGTGAGTGGTGTGAGTGACACGTCCTGCTCCTTGTTGGTGAGTGGTGTGAGTGACACGTCCTGCTCCTTGTTGGTGAGTGGTGTGAGTGACACGTCCTGCTCCTTGTTGGTGAGTGGCGTGAGTGGTGTGAGTGACACGTCCTGCTCCTTGCTGGTGAGTGGTGTGAGTGACACGTCCTGCTCCTCGTCGGTGAGTGGCGTGAGTGGTGTGAGTGACACCTGTCTCTTATACACATCTAGATGTGTATAAGAGACAGGTCCTGCTCCTTGCTGGTGAGTGGTGTGAGTGACACGTCCTGCTCCTCGTCGGTGAGTGGCGTGAGTGGTGTGAGTGACACGTCCAGCTCCTTGTTGGTGAGTGGTGTGAGTGGCACGTCCAGCTCCTTGTTGGTGAGTGGCGTGAGTGACACGTCCAGCTCCTCGTCGGTGAGTGGCGTGAGTGGTGTGAGTGACACGTGCAGCTCCTTGTTGGTGAGTGGCGTGAGTGGTGTGAGTGACACGTGCAGCTCCTTGTCGGTGAGTGGCGTGAGTGACACGTCCAGCTCCTCATCCAGTATGACACTGAACTTTAAATTCAGCGACTTAATTTATTAGACCAGCGAACTGACGAAGTCTCCCTTCACTAGAATCGCATCACTTTACTAGAGGGAGTTCTCTATGGAGTGTTATTAAGTAATTTATTCAATTAATTATGTCTCTGTTTACTTATCTTATGATCTAGTTATTTATTCAATTGCATTTTTAGTGTCCAGGGTGATACCAAGAATACAATTATATTCATGCAATAAAATCAAACTTCGCCGAGTTCCTCGTAGAGTCAAAAAAGTGTCATGCATCCTTCAAAGTCGTAGGATCTCTGAAAATGATTCTAATTTATGTATTAAATTCTTATATTCCTAACTCAACTGACGTCTGCCTTACCTCGTCCATTCTTTTATTCTATTTTCCGATGGTAAAGATGCTGAAAATTCCCTACATCGTCGCCTACATCACCCCCATATCCCGTACGCCCCTACATCACCCCCATATCCCCCACGCCCCTACATCACCCCCATATCCCTCACGCCCCTACATCACTCCTCATCATCACCCCACACCCCCATATCCCCCTACATCCCCCTACACCCCCGACAGGAGGGTTCTTGGGGTTCCAGGCCGCCTACCTCTACATCTCCCACCCTCTTCATCACCCCCACACCCCTACATGCCCTACATCACCCTACACCCCCCTACATCTCTATACCCCCGACAGGAGGGTTCTTGGGGTTCCAGGCAGCGCATCCCGACTGCTGCGAGGACGCGGGTCAGAAATGCTCGCCGCTGACGTCGCTGTCGCAGCCCTGCCTGCCCGTCGCCAACACGGGCCCTACCAGGGTCCTGCCCTTCCTCTACCTGGGGTCCCAGCACGACGCTAACAACAAGCAGATGTTGCAGGTAGTACAGGCGGTAGTGCAGGTAGTGCAGGTGGTAGTGCAGGTAGTGCAGGCATATGTTGCAGGTAGTGCAGGCAGGTCCTGCCCTTCCTCTACCTGGGGTCGCTGGCGTGGACGTGGTATAGCTGGATTTTTCTAAAGCTTTTGACAAAGTTGACCATGGGGTGCTCTTTATAAAGCTGAGGCTGTTGGGGGTAGGAGGAAGCCTGTTGAGGTGGAGCCACAACTTCCTTATAGATAGAGTACAAGCTGTCGCAATTGGAAACTCGAAATCGAGAGAAGCGAAAGTGAAAAGCAAAGTCCCGCAGGGCTCAGTGCTTGGACCGATCCTCTTCCTCATCCACATTGCCGACATAGACTCGGAACTCACCCACGCATCTACATCTACGGAACACGTCCAACGTTACATCCGACGACGACTCGGAGACGGAGGACGACGAAGGCGGCGCATCAGCGTGACCGTGGACTACGACGTCCTAAACTCATCATAAGGTTATAAGGTCACAAGGGTCCCAGCACGACGCTAACATCAAGCAGATGTTGCAGGTAGTTTTATTCTCTTATTTTATTTCGGGCATGTTTCTTCATCAGTCTAAAACTTTTAATTCAGAAAAAACGCCTTATTTTCAACTTTTCAACTTAAATTTTCTGTGGGCAATAAGATCTGTTGCCGCTCCCCTCGTCTCCGTTGACAAGAGTTACAGGTTCAACAGGTTACAGGACTTGAAGGATTAGTTATCCTCCTACAACTTGAAAGAATCAATTTACTTTCCGGATAAAAGTTTATTTGATTCTTTATCGAATACTTCAAGTAATCTACATTGATAGCGAAGGTTTGCTGGGGGTGCATATTTCGTTAGCTAGAGTTCATGCAATGGATAACTTAGCCATAACAACTTTGCATGAAAAGCTTCAATAATAACTCTATATTATATTATTTCCTTCAATAATATTATTAGTTTCTGTGATGTTTCTGCCATTCATTGAGATTGTGCAAACGTAAATATAGATTTCGGCATACATAATTTTTTTGCCGTCTCTGCATCTGAGGTGAAGAATATCTCATTCATCACATTCACAACTGCATGGAGCTAGATGCTGCAGCTAGGTAGCCACAGTAGGTAGTGAATGTGATGAATGAAATCCATACAGCATAAGAATGTAGTGAATAAAATTCAAAATTCATAAGCAGCCCACTGACACACTTATCCCCCCACAGCACCACTGACACACTTATCCCCCCACAGCACCACTGACCCACTTATCCCACTGACCCACTTATCCCCCGACAGCACCACTGACCCACTTATCCCCACTGACCCACTTATCCCGGCAGGATCACTGCATCCTGTACGAGGTGAACGTGAGCATCTCGTGTCCTAAGCCGGACTTCGTGCAGGACTCGCACTTCCTACGCATCCCCGTCAACGACAACTTCAGCGAGAAGCTTACGCCTTATTTCTTCGACGCCTTCAGGTTCATAGGTGAGACTTGCGCCTTATTGTGAGACTTACGCCTTATTTCTTCGACGCCTTCTGGTTTATTAGTGAAATTCATGTCCTCTAAATTCGCTCAGAAAAGTGAATGTGTTGTATTGTCCATGTTTATTAAGAAATTCATTAATGTTTCTACGAATGGGTACAGAATGTGGACAAAAGTTGCACTGATTTGCCCATTTGACGGACCAAACTGAGTCAAGATGACGCATACAATTTGCAAAAAGTGCCGCGTTGTGTAGACGAAGTCTGTGCTTTTTAGACTTAAATAATTCTGTAGGTTTCAAGATTATTCTTGTAATTTTTATTATACAATAGTTTCATTTGCCTGTAATGAAATATTACACATGTTTAACTTGACCTTTTTTTGATCCTCGTCTCCTCTAAGGATGCGAAAGAAACGCTACACTCTCGGGTGATTGGATTTTAGGACTTTAGGACATTTAATTTTTTTTTACCTTTTTTAATGTTTTTAAGAACTTTTTTTTTATTGCTTGCATCTACCGTGCGCTGCGATGCTTGAGCTCTTGAGAAATGCTGCAGAAAATTTGATCGATCAAAATCTGTTTTCAAACTCGCAATTGATTTCTAAAACTCGCAAAAATTGAAAATCTCCTCTAACAAATAAATCTCCCCCAAACAAATAAATCTCCCCAAACAAATAAATCTCCCCCAAACAAATGAATCTCCCCCAAACAAATAAATCTCCCCCAAACAAATAAATCTCCCCTAAACAAATAAATCTCCTCAAAAAATAGATCTCCCCCAAACAAATAAATCTCACCCAAACAAATAAATCTCCCCTAAACCTGTCTCTTATACACATCTAGATGTGTATAAGAGACAGNGAGATGTTGATAAATTAACTCCATGCCATGTCCTAATGTCTAACCCCTTGTTCGCAGGCCTTATCTATGCCACTAAACTGCACCTAAACTCCATCTGTAATCTTACATCAATATCACCAATAAACTACCGGAACTCGTCCACGACCAATTACCCTTCCATCAATTAGTAATCTCCATAACTTACCGCTACCAAATATCCTGCCAAAGTAACAACACTGCCTTACAACCAGCCAAAGTTATAACCTGTCTCTTATACACATCTAGATGTGTATAAGAGACAGATCTCCCCCAAGCAAATAAATCTCCCCCAAGCAAATAAATCTCCCCCAAACAAATAAATCTCCCCCAAACAAATAAGAGAAAGAACTTTTTAAACTTTTTTTTTTTTTTTTTTGTGTGGAATATCTTGGGAGGAAGGCCCGTGAGATTTATCGTCAGTTTTTTTTATAAAATTTGAACGTTATTTTTTTTGGAGTGGATCAAATTTTCCAAAGCCCAACATATTAACGTATTAATTAATTAATATATTATCGTAACGTATTATCTGTGTCAGCGCTTAGAGATAATAAAAATACTGAAAATAATTATTATAATGGCATTAAAAATTAATAGAAATGATAGTAAAAAGTTATAGTGTGTAAAGGAATATATTATATCAAGCATAGCACCGCCCATAGAAAATAAAAATAATGGAAATAATTATTTTAATAATATTAAAAATTAATAAAAATTATAGTAAAGAGTCAGTGCGTGAAAAAGAATATATTATAATAATTTATATTAGGTATTAAGTGGGTGACCAATATATACTTATATAAATATAATATTATATCTACAAATACACTATATCACTATAATTAATATATTATATGAATTAATATTAATTAACTATATCACTGCGTACAGACAAGGTCCGGGAGTCAGGGGGCAGCGTTCTGGTGCACTGCCTGGCTGGCATCTCCCGCTCTGCTACCGTGGCTATAGCTTACGTCATGAAACACCTGCACCTGCCTTATGAGGAGGCTTACAGGTCAGTGAGTACCTGCACCTGCCTTATGAGGAGGCTTACAGGTCAGTGAGCACCTGCACCTGCTTTTCGCCGATTTCGCAGATTTTAGGCATTTTTAGCGCGATTTTTGGGTCGGAAAAAAATCGGTTTTCCGATGCCGACCGCCAAAAATGGATTTCAGATTCGTAATCTACACCCCAAAAAACATATAATTAAAAAAAAAACACCCTTTTTTTTGGATGTAGTTAATCTGCAATAATACCCTTCGTTGTGCCAGAGGCCGATTAGCTTTTTTTTATTCTATCCTCAGGATTATCCTCACTCTATTTATCCTCAGGTACGTTAAGAATCGCCGACCCACAATATCCCCCAACATCAACTTCGTCGGGCAGCTGCTGGAGCTGGACCGAGTTTTGCGGACGGACGGCGCACTCTGTGACCCGTCATCCGCACCTGCGTCGTTCCGACAACCCTGCGGTAACATGACCGCATCACCTTACGGCTCCACCATCACCAACATCACCAACCCAGCGTCTTCTTATACTTCTCTTAGCCTTGACTACGCCATTAATAACAAAAACTACAATAACAGATCTTCGACGGGAGGTGTTCTGAGTGACGTCACGTCTTCGTCATCGTGTTATTTGGTGCCCACGGCTGGCAGTGCCCTGCAGAGGAGCGATAAATGCGCTAATGTTGTAGGAGCGAGCGACTCCTGGCAGTCCTTCAACAGGTCTGTTGTGAAGTCTTGCAGTCGTACGACCAGCGACTTGCATGTAGAAAATAGCAACTACTCGGTGGTGTCTTCCGTTGGCTGTAAATTTGGCGGTGGAAGCACCAGTAATGTTTCCCGGACGCTTATCACTCAAGATGAAGGCCCTTCGAAGGCTGCGCGCTTGACGCCCTCCGGCGCAGCCCTTGGTGTTCTGCCGCGGTGCCCCTCCGACTCCGCGGCTTGTAAAGCCCTTCGGGATGAGGCGAGACTCGCATGCTTGGGGTGCCCCAAAGGAGCGGTTCACTCTGGCATTACGCGATCTTTGAGCCTTAACTTAAAGAGCACGCTTGAGGCCGTGCCTGGTTCCCCAGGCTCCACCCCTCAGTCCCCAGAATATCCCGTTGCGACTAACATCCATCTTAGTTCATCCCAGTCGACGCCACTCCCCATCCTCACCCCTGAGTCTGGGGAGCGTGCCACTCACCTCTACTCCCCGTCGTCCCTTTCCTCCTCTCTTAGCTCCCCAATGTCGGGTGTGGCTACTCCAGTGATTGGGCCATCTAGACTCACTTTCAACACCATGGGCGCTAATATAAGTCCGAGGAGTTCATTTTCATGTTCAGATCCAACAGGGACAGGACAAAGTCTTAGATCTCCTACAATAATCAAAGTGCAAAAGAGTCCAACCATCATGGAGAACATTTTCGACCGTCAATACTCTGCCATGAATGCGCGTAATGAGAACCTCAACAGCCAGAAGAACATCAAGAACAGTCAGAAGAACTTGTATAGTAGCACAGCCACGATCAGCGTAGCTGGATCTGATGCTACGGATGACAGCTGCCGTCCTCGGTCAGTGTGCATTATAGAGGTGAACGCTAACCCTCCCGTCACCTACGTAGAAAACTGCTCCACTGAACCCATGATCGTCAGGGAAACTGAAGTAATGGCAACACCTTCATCTATGGCCGAGCTTATAAGCTTTAGGAATGCTACGGCAGTTGAATGTTCTAATAATGCTTCCAATAATAATAATGTATATGCTAATATGAGTTGTACTTCTGAACCGCTTAATACCGACACATGTGCGACAAATAATCTTAATTGCGCGGCTACAAATAAAAGTTCCTCATCTTCTAGTTCCTCTAATCTGGTGCAGCGTTGTCAGGGAATGCCTTCCTTGGACGATAACGACAGCCGATCAAGCGTCGTACGCCACACTTTAGTTCCTATCCGAGCGTCGTCTAGTTTTGGCAGCATCATAGACCGACCAAAGGTCCTGGAACTCTGCACTCCAATGTTCACACGACGACCGGGTGCTGGGGGTGGCCCGGGGGATGGTGGTATGATCATGGGTGACTGCACCTGGCAAAATCGCTCATCCAGCGACCTGGAACCGAGTGATCCTTCCACTGCACCACGCCCAGAGCCTCCTGCATTGCCCTGTAGCAACGATATGCCCGGTGACAGTAACAACAACAACAACAACACCGAAACTTTCGCGGACCAAGAAGCTGTAGTCGAGTCCAATGCCGAGACGATGTCCGTGACTGGGTCTTCGGAGGACACAGCCAGTGAGTTTGGTGCCGTGCAGAGCGACTCGGGTGTTAGCTTCGAGACGGACCTCTACCCTGGGGGGACGTCTCGAGCCATACCTCGCTGCTATTCGTCCAGCGAGACGCACCTCAACACGAGACGTCTCTTGGAGGCGCATGGAGACTACGCGACGCGTAAGTCCTGCAGCAACGACGAGGTCCCTAGGACTTGGTCCCTGCACAGACCCCTCACGACCGCCGGCAGCAACCCTCTGTCTGTCAGAGACGATACTTCAGACGACCAGATGCATGGTAAACTTCTATATCTATGTTTTATGAAATTATTATTCATAATCATAATTTTTTGGTTAAAAATATTCAAAAGATGGAAACTACAATCTTATGTAGTAAAGAAAACAGTTATAAATTATAAATATTTTCTAAATTGAAGGTATAGTTTGCTTTGGTGTTTTCAATAATCTGTACTAAAGAAAATAGTGAGAAATTATAAATATTTTCTAAATTGACAATATAGTTTGCTTCGGTTCTGCCTATAGTCTGTTACACTCCGCCACTTAGGACGATCATCTTTGGCTTGGCCACGGAACGTTCATTGCGTGCTTTAAAATATTGTTCCTTATTGGCCGCTTAACAACTATTTAAACTGATATATTTGCTTGTTCAGGTGTCGCTATTAAAAATGTAGTATACGTTACTTCGTTAGTGGCTTGTCTTCAAATGTATTAAGTTTTCAGTAAAAAGGTGAACTTGTTTTTTTTTTTTGCACAGGTCGCGCTATCAAAATCTATTTAGTTGGTGACAAATATTCCATATATACTTGGTTTTTAAGTAACACTTTAAACTAATGACTATATTTTTTGATGAAAACTAATGGCTATCTTTTTTGTTGAAAACTTATGGTTATCTTTCATGTTGAAAACTAATGGCGACGTATCTTTTTTGTTGAAAACGTATGGCTATCTTTTTTGTTGAAAACTAATGGCTGTTTTTTTTGCTGTAAACTACTGACTATCTTTTTTGCTGTAAACTACTGGCGATCTTTTTTGCTGTAAACTACGGGCTATCTTTTTTGCTGTAAACTACTGGCGATCATTTTTGTTGTAAACTACTGGCTATCTTTTTTGCTGTAAACTACTGGCTATCTTTTTTGCTGTAAACTACTGGCTATCTTTTTTGCTGTAAACTACTGGCTATCTTTTTTGCTGTAAACTAATTTATATTTTTCTCATCGAGGTGTTGCCAACCAGTGGCACTACCCCGGCGAGCTGGTGCGCTGCGACAGCTGGTCCACCAGCGGCCTGGGGTCGGAGCTCTCGGACTGGGAGAGCCTTCAGGAGGACGTCAACTCGACGCACTGCGACGACGCACTCGGGCCATTCGACGCAGTTTTTTCCGACGTTTTTCCAGGGGAAAAAACAGACTCGCTGAGCTCGGCCAGCCAACTTTACATGCGAGTTTTCCCTGCCAGACTTTTTGAGGACGGGGCAGTGAGATCGCCTTCTGCAGAAGAGCGTCTCGGGGACGACAAAGCCGCGTGTCCGGTCTCAGGTCCCGGTGGAGACCGAAGACCGCGGCATCACTCGTTCAAAGAGCAGCGCGGTGTCCGGCCCCAGCAACAGATCCTTCTTGGGCCCGGAAAACTGATCCCCTTGGCCCGCCCTGCAAGCTTGCCTGGAGTCATGGGCTCTTACCTTGCCCAGGTAAACTATTTTTCTGTTGCCTTTATAAATAATATAAATATTAATAATTTATTCGAAATAATCTCTTGAGTCCATATAATCGAAATGATTGCTTGATTTGGATTAATGATTGAAATGGTGCTACGATCTCTTTTATACCGAAAACTTGCCTCATTTGTTAACATCGCAACGTAATAAATTTAAGCTCATGAACAAAATGAACAAATTTTATACAGGTATTAGCGAAAATGGGGGTCCCCTAGCGTACGTTGCCTATCCCTCATTTCTGGTAATGAATATTGTATATTTAGGAGTATATATTATAATTGTGGTTCTATTATATATTAACATATAATAGGATAATTAATATATATTATATTATATTACCTATATTAAATTATATTATATTATAATATATTATGTTATATTGTATTATATTAATTATATGGTAAAACATTTGTATATGTTGCAGACTCGCAGCGATGACGACGATGGTGTGGAGCTGAGGTCTGTCAGTGGCAGAGGCCGCGGCATTCAGCGGTCCTGCGGGTCCCGGGACAGCGGCACCAGCGGCTGCGGCTTGAGAGGCAGCGGCACGCCCTCTGAGTCTGCCACTGGAGTTCAGCGGAATGACTCGGGGTATTTAATGCTCACCTTACATTACCTCGCACTCATTATGCACTATTATTGCATACACTTCATTCACTTTAAGTTCTTTCACCTACACATCTATAACCTACACCTCTTTCACCTACACATCTTTCACCTACACATCTATAACCTACACATCTTTCACCTACACATCTTTAACCTAAACATCGTTCACCTACACATCTTTCACCTACATATCTTTCACACCTACACGTACCTCACCTACACATCTTTCAAACCAACACATTATTCACACCTACACATCTTTCACACCTACACATACCTCACCTACACATCTTTAAAACCTACACATACCGCAATAAAGAAAACACCTCAAAGAAAACTCCACAAAAATTCACAGTATCTTTAAAGAAAACGTTTCGGAGTCCAGCTTCATCATCAGTTCGAAAATTCTAGAACACAGATAAATCAGTAATTAGTACAGTCAAGATAACAACAAAAAAACCTAAGCTGTAAAACCTACCTGTTTACAGTTTCAAGCGGGTAAGAGCTAAAAGCTAAATTCAAACTAGGCCTCTGTTTAAAAATATACAATGATTCTAAAATGCGCAAATCAGAAACACCGGAACTGGAAGCTAAAACTTTGAAGTCACTGTCAGAAACTGGAACATCGCACTGCTCGGCGTGAGCCCGCACAGCTGAATGAGGTGGGCGCGACAGTAAGTTACCAGTTCTACAACTCCTGCCCTTATGTTCTGCGACCCTAGAATAAAGATTGCGAGACGTCATCCCGACGTACGCAGATGCACATCGTGCACAACTATATTGATAAACTAGGGACTATCGCATAAGCATAGGGAGAGTATCTTTGTACCTAAAAAAAGAACCGATTTTAAAATGGTTGACCAATATAACAAGAAGATTAACATTTGTGAAATACTTTGAAAACAAAAGTTTTAGCTCCCTTGACATAGTTTCGGATGCAGGGCCGGAATATGGAAAGGAGCAATAAACAACATCCCTGCTGTCGCGCTCGGGAGCAACCTCACTGTACCGCTTAGACATGAATTTCTTTATTTGGGTAAACACCAGATTAGTCGAAAATCCATTAAGCGAAAAGAGATATTGCGTAAAAATTCAAATTAAGCGTGCAGAATATTGTAAGTAGAACAAATACGAAAGCCTCGATGTAAAAGTGTTTGAATCCCATTAATCTTAAATCGAAACGAGCAAAAGCTAAAAAAGCTTTTACTGATACCTGTGAAAGTCAATCTTCGGAATACAGAAGTTTGAAAACGGCCATTAGATTTAGTAATATTGCAATCGAGGAAGGACAGGCTATTCTTAGATTCCAGTTCCATATAGTAAATTTGATGGATTTATGTTGCGAATTTAGGTAATCGAAAAAGACTTTAACGTTTCGATTAACTAAATTCGCAACATAAATCTATCAAATCCTCACGCCGAGCAGTAACAGTTTCAGTTTCTGACAGTGACTTCAAAGTTTTAGCTTCCAGTTCCGGGTTTTCTGATTTGCGCATTTTAAAATCTTTGTATATTTTTAGACAGAGGCTTAGTTTGAATTTAGCTTTTTGCTCTTACCCGCTTGAAATTGTTAATAGGTAGGTTTTAGAGCTTAGGTTTTTTTTTTTTGTTATCTTGACTGTACTAATTACTGATTTATCTGTGTTCTAGAATTTTCGAACTGATGATGGAGCTGGACTCCGAAACGTTTTCTTTAAAGATACCTCAATATACCTCGTTTCATCATCCATCTCTGTTGATATGTAAGGTTTTGAATAATGCCATCTTATTACTTGTACTGACTTCACCAGGCACAGCAATAATACGATGATGTGAGGAATTTAATTATAATTACTACTTTGTGAATAAGAACTTGTGAGAATAATCTTTGCATTTAATAATGTATCCTGTCTTTATTTCCATAAACTTAATTGACTGTTTCTTATCTCGCCCGCGCAGGTATTATTCTGTGGGAGACCCGCCTGCCTCCACTAGGGGAGACCCTGCCTGTAGTGCTGGTCCTGGTGAGTGGGCAGGTGGTAGACTAGAAGGTAGGTAAAGAGGTAGGTTGTAGGTAGGCGAGTAGGTAGATGAAGAGCAGGTGGGGAGGTAGGTGAGTGAGTAGGTGGGAGGTGGTAGACTAGGAGGTAGGTGAAGAGGTAGGTTGTAGGTAGGAGAGTAGGTAGATGAAGAGTAGGTGGGGAGGTAGGTGAGTGAGTAGGTGGGGAGGGGGTAGTTGATAAAGAGGTAGTTGAAGAGGTAGGTTGTACACTTGTAGGTAGATGAGTAGGTGGATGAAGAGTAGGTGGGGAGGTAGGGGAGTGAGTAAGACATATCAGAAATGTCTATGACGATGAGGCTAGTTCAGGAGAGAGCGGGATTTGAACAAAATTTTTAAATAAATTTCCCTCAAATTAGTGGTTAGAGGTTCTTGTATTAGCAATGTGCAAAATTATCTTACTTATTTATTGTATAATTTCATTCAGTTTTTGTTACCCTCCACAGATTGTAAAATTACTGACGGATTTGCATGAAAAATTCAGACTGGTATATTCTTTGCGAGGGCAGCCAGTCTGTGTGCTCACGGCAATGGACCAGCCTTTGAAGCTTATTGCTATGCTGCTATTTGACCATTAAACTATTTAACGTCATAATAAGTCGTTACACTGCGTTGGTGTATTGTAACGTGTAGATGGTATTTACAGCAATAGGATTCTTAATCATGCATATTGTATGAAATGCAATGGGGCTTGCTCTCTTGCAGGCATGTGCTGCGAGGCTGAGGTTGACAGCTGCCTCGGCAAGCCTCAAGGCCCGAAGACGCGTCAACAGCCTCCCAACAAGTTGATGCTCAATCCTCTTCAGCCTCCTCTTCCAAAACCCGTCCCCTTCCGCCCTCCTCGGTCCACAGGTCCTTCCTCTTTGTCATCACCCACGAAGACAGCGTCTTCTTCTCCTAAAGCTGCTCCAAGACGGACATCTCCTACGAAATCCCCGTCGCCGCAGAAAACCTCTTCCCCAACCAAGTTGCCCCATCAGCTTCCCCCTTCGTCCCCAACACGCAAGTCATCCTGTTCCCCTCCTAAGACTCCGGCGTCCCCACAACCTCGCATTTTTGGGGCTTCAACCTTCTACCTGCCAGGGGACTTCAAAGAATCTCCTCCGTATCTCTCTCCTGACAAGGTTTCCTCATTGAGTCCTTCGGTCCTGAGCAAAACAAACGTGCGTCCCGGGGCGTTGCTCTGCAAGAACCACGACATCAGCAACACCATAACCTCCTTCAATAACAACAGCAATAGCTGTGACGGCAACAATATGATAAACGAAATAAAGAGCAATGTTTTTGTTTCTAGGGTGGCTGTTCCTGAGCGCCGTGTTGGCAAACCCAAGACAATCTTAACATCCAGGTCCGCTCCAGCTTTTAGTGCGGCCAAATTGGGTCCACGGAACTGTCTGGGATCATTGTCGGGCCGGTCCCCCAAGTCCCTTAGTCCCGTCTTAAGCTGCTCAGTGTCTCCAGATACTGGGTCCCCTCTACGAGACTCGGACTCTCGGTCAGGAGAGACGACAATCCCCGAGAACTCGTCAAGTTCCAGTAGCAGGGAGACATCAGTCGAGTCTGAAGCTTCCATTGTACAAACTCGAAACTTTGCTGAGGATTCAATTTCTGGACATGCCTGGTCGTCTATACCTGCATTAGACCCTGCCAAGGGTCCTGAATACTCCGTAAAACATTCATTTGCCAACTCTACATCTTCAGACACTATAGTCACTGCCGAAACTTCCTCTACAGCGCCCAAAAATACAGAAAGTGAAAGATCTTCTCCTGAAGAAGACCGCTTGAGCTCGTCCAAGAAGAGTCGAGGGTCCGAGGAGCAGAAGACCAAAGAGAAGAGGAGAAGTTGTGAACTTGATTCTTCTTCGTCGTGTGAAGAGCAGAACAAGAAACCTGTTAGCCTCAGGAGCGGTGGGTTGTGGCGTGGGAGTTGTGGGTTGGGGTGTGGGAGTTGTGGGTTGACGTGTGGGAGTTGCGGGTTGGGGCGTGGGAGTTGTGGGTTGGGGCGTGGCGTTGGAAAATGATGGCATAATGATCCCATAAATAAATATGCAAGTATGATATGCATATCAAGTAACACGCAATAAATATAGTAGGAAGGTATATATAAAACTAAAATCCTTCTCATCGAATGAAAATTATTCACTTTAATTGGTGGGAATGATTTGAGATTTTTTATGCTCATTAGTTATGCTCATAAATACTTCTCGTTTTCAAGGTATTTTTAAGTAAGAAATTGTATGGAGACATAATTCCTTGGAGCATTCATGTCCAATACTAAGTTACCTTTGATTTACCCGACCTCTGCTGGTGCAAGACTTTGTGGTTCTTTTCTTAGACCAGCTTTTGCTCGTCTTGAATTTTACCGTCCTGTTTTCTTCCTTATTTTTATGTATATTCTGTTGCATGCTGCCTGTCATTTAACCTCCTCTTCATGATTTTATAACTCGGCTCACTATGCTCCTGCTTTCATGGGGAACATTAACTTCCGTTCTTTTCCTATGTGTTTCATTGAAATTTACTGTACTTGTGGCTTAGGTTATCTCAATGTCTCTAATTTTATTTTAATAATTAGATTCATGATAATTTTTATTATAATTTGTTGAGATAGACTACGTATTGATCGGTACTTGTGATCTGGTTTGTCTTCAGTTCAAAGCTTACTCGCTTTCCCAGAAACGTGCCTTTGCTTTCAAACTAATAAAATTCTTGCCTTGTTTCTTTATAATTTTGTTTCCAATCAGTCTTCAGTCATTTGATACTGTATGTTAAAGTTCATCTTTCATGTTTCCAATTGTTTTAAGGATCTTAAGATGCTGGACTAGATCTTTGCCTAAATTACGTTTGTGGATTTCTGAAGACTTCCGATGGAGTCGAGAATAAGTGATAATTTGAGTTGCATTTGATCGTTGGTTTTTGAACGGTTCAAGGGATAACTATTTTAGTCGCCCTGAGCAAAACGAGTTGACACCAAGCTCCTTTTCTTTCGTTTTTAGTTTATAAAAGTGACGGCATTGTATTTTACCGCATTTTCTCATTTATGGAAAAAATACCCTATTGTGCTCGTCATGCCCGTCCGTGACTTCATATTTTCGTCGATTTTGAGAAAATGCGCTCTTTGTCACTCACTGCAGTGAGTATTGAGTTATATTTTTATATTAG
The DNA here is from genome assembly GCF_000764305.2 of Hyalella azteca. Lineage (NCBI taxonomy): Eukaryota > Metazoa > Arthropoda > Malacostraca > Amphipoda > Hyalellidae > Hyalella > Hyalella azteca. The sequence goes on along the minus strand of NW_025938681.1, from coordinate 145,965 downwards.
ATACAAACGAAGGCATTGTATTTTATTGTATTAGATAAAAAGGATAGTGAGGATAATAAATTAGAAAGGGTAGTGACAAGTGGTACGTATGTTCGTTCGTAGGACGCACGGAGGTCTCTGCTGCGGCGGCAGACTGTCACTCCACACGACGCTTGCGATAGGTAAGATGTGCTTAGTGCACCTCACCGCCGTCTGGTGCACCTCACCGCCGTCTGGTGCACCTCACCGCCGTCTGGTGCACCTCACCGCCGTCTGGTGCACCTCACCGCCGTCTGGTGCACCTCACCGCCGTCTGGTGC
>NW_025938681.1:99845-145405 GCF_000764305.2 Hyalella azteca | reverse complement strand
TCACCGACGTTTGATGCACCTCACCGACGTTTGATGCACCTCACCGACGTTTGATGCACCTCACCGACGCTTGATGCACCTCACCGACGTTTGATGCACCTCACCGACGCTTGATGCACCTCACCGCCGTTTGATGCACCTCATCAATCCTTCACTGAGCAAGTTTTCGACGTTTCGTTTGGACCATCAAATGAAGTGAAGACGGCACACGCGATGTAGAGTTACGGGGATGTTCATACAGGATGCTTATCGATATTTCGTTGTTTTGAGCTAATTAACTGGGCCTTGTTATTTACCTTGATGGAACAGTATTTAATTTCCCTTGATGCACCAACAAGGGTGTTGCAGCTTCTACTTGATGTTATTTGCAGCTTCTACTTGATCAGCAGTAAAAATCCCATCAGCCTGAGATGCTTCTACCTAATTTATTGCTTGCTGCTCTTCTACTGCTGCTTAACGAGGAAACGATTTTTTTTTCGCAATGCTTGTTTGGCTCGTTTTTTATGTGCATTCAATTCATATCTACTGTTGTTAACACGAAAAATGTATCACGTGGCTCATATATTCTTCTTTTCGATGTTAGAGGATGTGTTTGCATATATTCTCACCCGTCTTCTACATTGAAAACTTGCACGTTACTAGGAGTGGCTTTTTTCTGTCATGATGAATTGTTGCAAATTCCTTGCCATTAACCTCATGTCTGAGTGCTTCACTAATTGTATCTACACTTTCTATAACGAGTGTTTTCTAGAAAATCGTTTCTTCTATCTACTAATTTTAAATGCAGCGCTAAACACGTTTTTTTCGTAGTTTGACAGTTTTAATATTTTACAGTATAAAACTGCAATTAAATTTAATTCTATTCAATTTTTACGATTGAATTTGATTTTGTTGTTTCTATAACGATTGTCTTCTAGAAAATCTTCCTCTATTATCTACTAATTTTAAATGCAGAGGAAAACACGTTTTTTTCGTAGTTTGACAGTTTCAATATTCTGCAGTTGAAAACTGCAATTGAATTAAGTTCAATTCAATTTGTATTATTGAATTTGATTTGGTTGGCAGGAGTTCGGCTGGCGCAGGAGCTGCTGCAGAGCATGGAGAGCATCGTGACCAGCGAGCTCAGCGAAATAAGACGCTGCACCGCCGAGCTCTCCTCCAGGTACGGTCTCAAGACCCGACCCCGGGACCTCGTCTCCCGGACCTCTGGTCCCACCACGAGTTCCTCTGGTCCCACCATGAGTTCCTCTGGTCCCACCATGGGTTCCTCTGGTCCCACGAGTTCCTCATACGCGCGTAAAGTGAAGAACATGTCCCAGTTCTACGTGGTAGCTGCTGGTCCCGCTCCTGAAGAAGAGATGGGTCCGGCCGCGCGGTGTCGCAGCGAGCCGCCCTATGGCACGGAGGAAGGACTCTACAGGGCACAGTCCTGCCCAGGGCTGCCCCAACCTCTCGTGGAGACCAGGGGGGAGGACCAGGAGGGTCTGGGGGAGCTTAGACCCACTGGTCCCCCGCTATCTTCAATCATGCGTGCACGCCGACACCTGCCCAGCAAGGAGAAACTTCTGAACAGGTGCGCTGCTGCTCCACATTTAGTTTCACGTCTTATTTCCTAATAAATAATGTAAATAGATATTCTAATATTTATATGATAATATAAAAGAATAATACCTATGCTAATGTAAATATGCCAATATTAAAATTACCTGAATAACTAAAAAATATGCTAGTATAAAAATGAGTTAAATTTTTTGCTCGACATCAAGGACTACTACACACAGGACATGCATAGCCTATGTCCAGCCTCTGCTAGCAGAGGCGATCGCCTACACTATGAAAATGCTGTTGTTTTAGTGGCATCAACAAATGATATGCCCATAATTGTTTCATACAATAGTATTACAATGTAAAAAATCATATTAAAGGAGTAAACATGCGATACCATGCCCACAGAGCAACCTGTGGATGTTGACTTCCAAGGATTATGCTGAGATACAAAATAGAATGGCAAATGGTCGAGAATATTGACATTATTTTAGCTCAGATCACTACGCGAAATCGACACGATGAGTCACCGGGGAACGACGCGAAAGCACTCGCCTTCGCTAGCAAGCACTGAAACCAAAGCGTGCATGTCCTGTGTGTAGTAGTCCTTGCTCGACATTCAACAACAGTTTTGCTTCTTATTTCCATGCTAATATAAATATTAGCTGAATATGTGGAATATATAAGTTCATCTTGTATTTAACCCTTCGTGTTAGGATACATATAACGTCGTCAATGCTTTGTGTACAGAACGGCCAGTTAACCGTCCGCCTGTTAACCAGCGTTACGGTCCCTAAACACTAGACTGTGCGTTTATTTTTTTAATTTTTCTTCTCGTGGGACAAATAAGGGAAATTTTCAGTCCTTTATCAAGGCCTTGTTTTCCCCCTCTCAGGTACTCATGCGGTGCCCTTGATGCCTCCAAGCCGCCCTCGGCGCCCTTCTCAGCGGACGTGGCGTTCGAGTCGTGCCCCGACCTGGGCACCCTGCGGCCCTCCCGCCCCTGCACCAGCGGCTCCTCAAGCTCCTCCGTCTCCTCCTCCCGCTCCTCTTTCTCACGTCTCCTCCCCGTCTCTTAGTCCCCGTCTCCTCCCCGTCTTTTAGTCGCCGTCTCCTCCCCGTCTCCTCCCCGTCTCTTAGTCGCCGTCTCCTCCCCGTCTCTTAGTCCCCGTCTCTTCCTCGTCTCTTAGTCGCCTCTCACTTCTTTGTGTTAAGAGTTTCTAATCTTAACACAAAGATCTTAAGATATCCTCAGGCAACAAGCACACAAAGTTCGTCTAGGGAGCTGCAAGCACCACCTTTGACGGTGACCAAGCGCCGCCCAGCAGCGGCACCGAGACATGAACTGGGCTTCCCGAGGCTCGAACCCACGACTCGCTCCCAACCCATCACCCCACTTCTCCCTTCCCTTACCCTTCAGCAGAGGTGGGCAATAGCGCGCTACATGTAGCGGCCGCTACCTGAAGGCCGCTACATTTTCAGTAGCGGTAGCGGTAGCGGCGCTACATTTAAGCAATTGTAGCGGTAGCGGTAGCGCCCGCTACATTTAGAGCATGTAGCGGTAGCGGTAGCGGCCGCTACATTTCAAAGTAGCGCTGCCCAGCTCTGCCCATCACCCAACCTCTCCCTTACTTACTCTTCCGTAGATCTCATAGAATTTTTTCCTCCGCATGTCACTCGTCGGCCTCTCTTCTTCGTCCCCTACTTCCTGAATTCTGCAATTTGTTTATCGTATTTTTGCTGCATTAATTCTTATGAATGGACGACTGGATGTTCTAGTTAGCCTTTACGTTACGCTGGTCTTAATCTTGGTTATCGACGCAGAATAATTACGTATTCAGTGAGTCAATGGATATATGTGTAGTTTGTAGATAAAGGATAGCCAGTTCAACTAAGGGTTTTCGTGCAATATTATTATCCTATATTGAAATCATATGTGAAATAGATGACTTATGTTTAGTTTTAAATAACTACTAACAGAGCCTCCTAAATTTGTGTATATAACGAATGTTTTACTCTGATGTGTTTTGGTCATTTGAGTCTCTTATTTATTTGTGTAGCGGAGTTCATTTCTGTTCTGTACACGAAGCGAGCGCAGAGCTGTCAACCTGCAAGGTATCTTCAAGTGATTAATGTGCATTAAAAGGACTAATAAAGTATGAAAATGATTAAGAGATTTCTTGCCTCTTTACTTCAAACACGGTTCGTAATTGTTCACATTTATTTATTACAGTGGACTTTTGCTATCGCATTCGAAAAATTGCTGCTTGTTGACCTCTTGAACGTTCATGTGCAGCTTCTGATAATTCCACGAAAAAACAACAAAAATATTTTAAAAAGAAAATGTAATCACAGAACTTAAAATAGAACTTCTTAAGCCGATGTCATCAAACGGAGAGAGCTCGATGAATGGCAGCGGTCGAAACCGTGAGCGAAGTAAACTGTAGTTATTTTAGGACTCTAACTTTTGTCTTATTATAATTGATCCTATAATTTTGTGCTCATATTCGTATCAAATATTGAAACTTATTAGTTAATTTATTATTTCGAATTATTTAATTTTATGGAACCTACCAAATTCAAAACAAGCCATAAATGACTAACAAATCAACTTTGAAAACCTTAAGCGACGAACACTTATAATAAGGATAAAAGAAGACGTGTGAGCTCAACACTCCCATTTATTGTGTTTATAATTGTAAGAACAATGAAGCCTGGAAACAACAATTGAAGTAGGGGGCCGGGGAGAACAGTTTGAGCACGGCCAGGGTATAACAACAAGCCAGGGTTCAACCCCACCAGCGGCAGCTTGTCAGCTTTCCAGTGAAAATTTACAGACGCGGCAGCTCCTGATTTGGAGTACCAGAAGCTGGGGCGACTCTAAATTTTGTTACCCAGTGAAAATTTACAGACGCGTCAGCTTCTGATTTGGAGTACCAGAAGCTGGGGCGACTCTAAATTTTGTTAGGGTTCGGTACCATGCACTCGAGAAGAGGTTGTCCAACTAGTGATGCACTTCTTGCCCTTGTGTGGATCAGGCCATCATGATTCAGTTTTGCAGAGTAAAAGAACGTGATCAGTGCCACATGTAGAAAGTGCGTCACTATTGAGACAATCTGAGCCACTAATTTTTCTGACGTTTCGTCGTGCTTCTTCCCTCCATTTCCAGTATTGAAATTCTTTTTCAAATAAGAATTTCACGGAACTGTTTATTATTAAAGCCAATTTTTATGGCGAGCGTTCATAGATATTAAAAGAAACAAACTGCCGCTAGAAGAGTTAAAGGATATAATGGTATGCACGAGAGACTAACTTACTTTTAATCTAGATACAATCGTGGATTGTTTTAAAAGACAGGAAACAATCACTTGACCACACGGTAAATAAGGGGCACTCACTTAATAAGAGGCAATCACTTAACATACTTAATAAGTTATAATTATGAAGTATGGTAAGCAGCAGCTGTTATGCATACGTTAGGAAAATAAGCGTTATTCGTTTTACTGATAAAATTTAAATCATTAAGTTTTATGATAAATTTGATTACTGAAACGCTAATCTAAGCCACCTGAGAAATGGATAAATTAACTTTTTTTTCATCAAACATTCCGTCATTTATTAATACTGAAACACAGCTAATGAAATTAATTATATTTAGCGCTAGAGTTGACCAGAATCATGCGAAATTAGTTTTAGTAACGCCCCAACAAGTGCGTGCATCTTAAATGGAGAACTCGAAAATATATAAAAAAGATTATGATGCAAAATAAATTGGTAAGAACTCCCTCAATGTGAACCCCACTCAAGAGTTAGGTTTACCCAGACTCAATGAATGGAAGAAGCTGTGACAAGACAAAGAGCACCGCAGAATCACAAAACTTTCATTGAGAATTTTTTTTATTGACAAAGAACTGTTATTTAAAACACCATATCTTTTTTTAAGTTTCAGGGCTAGCAGCATACTGCCCTTATCCCCAGCAGTATATTCTACAAGTCTCGTCGGACTGCTGTATAATATTATGCGGAAATAAAAATTATGCAAGTTTGGTACGCAGAAATGTGGCAAGTTTGGTACCATCAGCATAGACGTGTCGGAACTGCCCCGGTGACTCCATGACCTAAAGGTCCCCAAGGTAACACTTCTCCGTAGTTCGTTTCGAGGTACCAACCAAGGCTGTGCTGAAGCACCAACCTCGACGGCCATCAAGCTCCGCCCCCTCACTTGCACCGAAAAATTAATTGAGCGTCTCAAGGCTCGAACCCACGACTAGCTCCACAACCTCTTTATAGGCATAGTGTTGTCCCCCGCATGATAGGTGTTATCTCGTAAGAAGATGTAAGATGGCGCTTGTATTTCTAAACAATGAAAATATACGGATTTATTGGTGTGGTTACTTTCATGATAAAATATACTAAAGTTGGAGCTAAAGTAATCGCTGGAGAAACATTTGGACTTGAACGAACTAGCGAGAGAAAGAGCAGTTTGCGTTGCGCATCATGAAGATAATAAATACTAAGTGATGGGGGAGCGTTAATTATATTCGGGACTTGGAAATCATTCACAACAAATAAAAGTTATATCTAAACACAAACATTACCTTACGTTGCATACAAACGATATATTAAGAAACGCCGCACCTGAACATTAAAGTGATATACTTAATACGTGAACGTTAAATTATTGAGCTTAGCACACGAACGATAAATGATTAAACGATACACGCGATCATTAAATTATAGAACGCAGCATATGAACGCCAAACTGGAAAAAAGGGACTGTGAAAACGTGGTTATTTTAACAGCATTTTACACGTACACGAAAGGCAAATGGTAGGTACGAATAAGCAAGTAACAATGAGTAGTACGTTCATGAAGCAGAACGTGCTGTAGTAATGACGAAATAACCGTGTCGGCTTCACAGGTTATCATATTAAACTATTTTAAACACTAGGATACAAATTGGAAATAGATATTTACACGTATCGTCCTTCCATCAACTTACATCGTATGAGTTATAAGACAACGGGTATCAAAGCGGGATTCTGGGCATCTTAGGTATCCTCAGGATTAAATAGAATTTAATTAAAAAAGCTATATTCACAATGCAACACGGAGTGAGTTGCCCTATGATATACACACGCCTTAACCTGCTTTCCATTTCGCCTTAACTTCTTGTCGTTTCGCCTTAACTTCATCCGTTTCGCCTTAACCTGCTTTCCGTTTCGCCTTAACTTCTTTCCGTTTCGCCTTAACTTCATCCGTTTCGCCTTTAACCTGCTTTCCGTTTCGCCTCAACTTCTTTCCGTTTCGCCTTAACTTCATCCGTTTCGCCTTAACCTGCTTTCCGTTTCGCCTTAACTTCTTTTCGTTTCGCCTTTTCCTTCAAGGGACCGCACCCAGAAACATTTGGACATCAATCTGTCGTACTTCATATTTTAACTGAGCTACATAACCACAGTTTTAAACAATACTTTGGGATAGTAGAACTTACGATCAACGTAATTATTTTAAGTGTACGCAAATGTGTTTTTCAGTATTTAAGCAAAAATATTCGTATCTAATGTCGTAGGCTGACCACAGTTGAAGTTTGAACCTGAACCTGCTAGTCGTAGACGTGAGAACCGAGTTAAGAATTGTCCTAAAATAAACGATGAACCCAAGTATTTTTGAGTGTTCTGGTATCCAAGATAATCCAACTAATTTACCTAAATTTATAGAGCTCAAACTTTTCCATACATAAAATAGATGAAAATTGTAATAGGAAATCGTGTTTTGGTTTGCTTGTGCGTGCTTGAGCCGTACCAGAAATTGAACCTTAATTGATACGGAATATTTAAATAAAAAATGCCACGTTTATAAATGAGGTAATTAGAAATTAATTTGAGTAGTTGAGTCTTAATTTCACGATTGCAGATGATATTAGAAGCTTCTAGTTTATGTCGCCTCTGATCTTCAGCTTGTTGATTAAAATTTAACTTGTGAAGCCACTTCATTATACACGCTAACCTTTTTGATTATTGGTGCAGTTAAGAGCGATACATTTCCTGGCTAAATCAAACCGAATTCAAAGACATGATCAAAATTCGAAGGTTGAAAGTAATGAACCGAAGCAGATTACGAATAATATGAAAATAAAATGCCAATATCACGAAAAATACACATATATCACAAAAATGTTATGTTCTAAAAAATTCACGATGTTGAGAAGGAACTCGGACGCGGCGCCTCTGAGGGTAGCGCGTCTAAAACATTCGTAAATTGAATACGTTGAAAATATGAATTATACTTCGTTCTTTATATTCATATTATTCATGATAATATTCGTTGTGACTGCAAATGGTGCTCATGATAATACATTGTGCTGATGGTGATACATTGTTCCTTGTGCTCATGCGGCGCATTTTTACGATGAATGTTATTGCGAAGAACAAATGTTGATAAGATAAAATCAAACTCCTGGTAAAAGAAAAAATAAAATTCAGCCTGACCGAAAGAAGAAAGTCTCACAACATAAAATACATCACACTTTTAGGCCGCTATTCCATGCGACCTAAAATGAGACAAGTAATAAATATATACATTGCTATATATTCAATATTTATACATTGTCTTATTTATATTGTTATCAATAAATTGTCTGAGGGTAATCGATAACAATGCAGGATAAAATAAAAATAAATAAAAATAAAAATAATGAAGCATAGTTTTCGGTCTAAACAAAGTTCTAGAATGAATCATGTTGCTCCGAACAATAAATGGCCTATTTTTATGAACTAAGGAGCACTTTAGTTCGAGCAGAACACAAGATACGATAAAAATATGTATTTAATATTGTCCAGTCTTTCTCTCCATTAAAATTAGTAGTAATGGAAAGATTTTTCGTGGCTTCGAAGAGAAAATTTATTAACCAGTTGATTAGAAGTTGAGAAACGATAATTAACGGTTGTTCCGTCAACAAATTTTGGTTAAATGTTTTTATTTACTGCCACATAATTTCTCGTCTAAATAATTATTACTAAGATTGTCAATGTTAAGCAAACCCTAGGCTCAACGATACTAAACTAAAATAAATAATGAAGTTTCTATAAGAAATGTTCAGCCATACCACATAAAACAAGACGAGTATCACCACAAAATGTCCGTCTATGTACGTTCCTAACTATCAAATGCTCGGAAATACTTAAGATGTTGTAAATCAACAGGCAATAATCTTAATTTTAATTCTAATATTTCCAATCACAAACACAAAGTTAAGATTATTGCAGAAAGTTCAATGGGGTTGGCGTGGTCTTGCGGGGAAGGGGGCTTTTCATCGTCACTTATTCTTATATAATAATAATTAATGTTACTAATAAAAAAGTTATGAATAACTCGTTACATAAAGTGACACTTGACACGACACACGAGATACTCAGCGCAACGAAGTCTTCACAGGCTCACACAAAACACACACGAGGTATACATACTACACACATGATGTATACATACTTAGAAACCCGTACGGTGATCCTAAATTCAGGTTCCATGTCCGGAACTGGCTTGTATGGAAATAAAACGTAAATTGTGAATGGCTGATGAATTTACGACATCGCACTAATTTTTCAGGATCTGAACCTCATGTTGGTTGTGAGGCTCGCTCCCACAAAACACAGACCAACTTCACTTACACTTCAGTTAACAATAATGCATATAATCAATGTTGCATGGCTTATTAACAAGTTTAGTTAATAGTTATCGGTAGTGCATGTTGCGTACTGTTTCATGTGGTCTTATTGTGGTTCAGTAAATAATGGTAAAGATTGCTTATTATGTATTATTTATATATAATAACAATAATAATAACTGTATATTTACCTGGTGTAATCTGAATATCTTTCTTTAATTAATTTTACAAGGTCGCACAAAGCGCATTTCCTATTACAAATTTAAAATTACAAGGAACCTACGTCGAGGTTAGGCTTCTAAAAATTCCCTATAAGAAAGAATTTTTATTTCAAGTATTTAAAATTCTTACAAAACTTGAATAACTTAGGAGACATAAAATTGTGTCCACACAGATGAGGAATATATGGCTACGATGAGGAATATATGTAGCATGAAGAGCATAGCATGTTGCGTCAGGAGGTATGAAGGAATGAAGTGTGAATTCATTTCTACAGAAACTATGTAAATTTTTAACTATTTTTATTTTCTTGAATAAGCAGTTCTTAGACATCAAAATATAAACGCTAATGAACTTTGAGCGAACAATCAAAATTCAAAAATAAACGTCATGATTATGCTCGAGAAATTACTGAATTTTAACGAACGTTTTATCTTGAGAAGCAATGTACATAGTTCAATAGGTTTGTGTTGTTGTACACTGTGAGTCTTAGGCAGAAGGTTCGAATTTGGGCGGGCAGAGTCAAGAAATATCCTTACGACGGTTGTAAAATCTACCATGACTGAATTTATACGACCACGACTGACCATTTGGATCTTTTATGTTAATTCGTTGATGAACTTTCATAGTTGTTATGAGTTTTCTTCTCCCGATCAAAAATATTGGCTCAGTGTGAAAATTTTTGACAGTGGAAGTTTACAAGGATGCGAAGGATCTATTTTACACTGTGAAAAATAGATAAGGAGGCTTCTCGTGCCTGATAAGACCATCGTAGAACTTGCCATCACCGAACCAGTTCCCGAGAACGAATGGCTGATGGAGCTGTGGATCTCGACGAAAGCTCACAACTTAAATAATCTTCGCTACATTTCTCGCATAATCCGCACGTAAAAAAGACATTCCTCACTCCTAGAAGTGACGAATGAACACACAACACGAATGTGGGTAACGCTAACGTCTATGAGTTAGTACTTCACGAGTGTATCAAATATTTTTCCTGAAGAATCACTGGCATACTAGTTTCAACTTCGGAATGATTGCGTTCCTGGCTTATGGCACTTATTTTAACAGCGTTCAGAAGCAGGGAGTTGCCTAGAAATTGCACCAGAGATTTGAGTTGAGCAGAAAGTCAATTGTTCGTATACTACTCTAGAATGTCAGTTATAACCGCTGGTCGTGAACACGGCTAGTTGTCCGGAACCTTGTATTGTAACCAACCGCCGACCCACGTCGGCTACCCAGGGGATGTCCACCAATTACGTCCAGGCTGCTAAGTTCTCCATCACCGATGCCACCGCTGCTGCTGAGGCCGCGGGTGAGTCCTCTGTTGTTGTCGGGCTCGCTTTCTCTGCCACCACAAAGTTGAATGTGGGAAGATGAACCTGTGCCCATGGCGACTAAACCTTCACTGCTGCTCAACCCTCTTGTGAGTCCCGCAGAACTGCCACCGTACATCCCTACACTGCCACTCAGAGCTCTACTGCCAATAAGTTCACCATATCCACTACCAGACAGACTGTTGACTCTGGTGGTACTGCCCCCTAAAATAGGTAATCTTCCACTGCCTCCAAAGCTTCCACCTAAACCTCCTCTTACACCAGTGGAACCGCCCCCGAATGAGACGCTGCATCGACGATTTGACACATCAGTGTATCCTTCAATGACATCTTGTTGTCCGTCTTCTTCTTCTTCATCCTCTTCTTCCTCCTCATCGAACTCTTCTGTCCCGTTTTCGAAAAATTCCTTTTCGCATTCTGATCTTTGGCCGCGGGCGTCAGCCACTCTGTCCCCGGTCGCCACGTTGTCATAGCCCATTGTAAAGATCTTCGAGTTGGGGGAGGAGCGACAGTCTGGACACAAGCGCTTCTTTTTGCGGTCACCTGAAGACATCAGCTCCCTCACGCACCTGCCCACAACGATGTGACTCAAGGCACCAGGCCAAACAATTCAAAATGGCTAAAAAGCCACAAGTTGTACGCTATTAGATCCACGAAAAACGTTAATTTAGGCATTAAATTCATTTCAGCAATCTAGTTTACAGATAAAAAAGTTTGTGATTCGATGCACTACATTTCGGATATGGGAATTTCGCTCGGCGTTTCTGTAGCATGCGACACTGCAACTAATTTTAGTCTTACTCTTAATTACCAAAGGGGCTGAAGCTTCCCATAAACAGGCTTAGTTACGTCCATCTAGAGAAGTAATTCTCTACATTCTCTACAATACTACGGAAATAAATGCTCGGCACTCACTTAGCATGGAAGATATGCGAATAAGGCAGCGCAGAAGCCTCCTAAAATAGGCCTAGTTACGTCCTATTAGAGTAGAGAAGTAATTCTCTACATTATCCACAATACTTCGGAAATAAATGCTAGGCACCCACTTGGCATGGAAGATATGCGAACAAGGCAGCGCATCAAGGGAGTTAGAAGGCAGGTCGCCGTAGCGCAGTTGACATACGCCGCACACCAGCAACATCTCGTCGCTGAGGCACTCAGCCAGACGCTCCTGCAGTCCCGCTTGCTCCGTGTCCTCCAGGATGTGGTAGAGCTCTGCCAGGCGTTGGTGTGACGACTTCATCAGCAGCTGCAGGGGTAAATGGTGCTCAATGGGCTGAGTAAATTGTAAACAATCGCATTAAATGACCTCCATAATAAATGACATACACACATAATACACATTTCCTGGATTTCCTCTGCTGATGTAACATATATCTTATGAATTCCAGGGAACCTCATTGAAAGACTTTAAAATTGGCGGCCAAAATGTTTTCAATGTGACCAGCTATTCACCAGCAGTCATTAACTGTATTTATGACCCAGCAAATAAATACAAGATGAATTCCCGTCTTGTGACTATTCAACCTCACATTGAAATGAACAAAATTGTTGAATTCTTAATTTAAACATATGTAATAGATAAATTATACAACCGTTGTCAAACTGCATAAGTAAAATTGTTCCTAAACTCGGCACGATTATAACGAAAAATTATGCATTCCCAAAATATTTATACATATAAAACAAACACGAACTTCCTAATAGCGTCAAAGATTTCAAATGATTTACTGAATGAACACTTTCCTAATAGCGTCAAAGATTTCAAATAATTTATTGAATGAACACTTTGAGGTTCCTCACCTTACAGCCGATGCCCTGAGCGACGTCGATGACTTTATTGTTGATCTCAATAGGCTTGCAGTCGCAGACTTTTCCTTGACTCCTCATGAGTCCCAAGGTCTTTGCCACGCCATTCAGGGCCACCAGCTGTCCATACTTGTCCTCCAGGTGCATGAACAACTTCAGGCTCGCCTGGTACCGCTTGTATGCCCGCTGTGTACATGAATAATTTGGTATTATGCCTGGTACGTATAAAAAGAAAGCGGTTAACAAAATTTGCTTGAACATATTGCCTGGAACCGCTTTTTGGCATGCTACAACGCCTATGACCAAAAAGCTTTTAAATATCGCAACGCCTTTAAATATCGCAGAAAACGAAAATGATGAAAGCCAAAAATTTCTCGGAGAAAAAAAATTGTAGGAAAATTAAAAAAAATTCAAGGAAATTTTTTCGTAAAAGTTCCGAAAAATTATTTTTAAATTGTGAACGATTTTTGATCTTGAATCTTCATACGTGTAATTGATAGCGCCCGAAAATAACCAAGAAAGAGATCCGCCATTGAAACCAGGGACCATTCGATGCTCGCCGGTGGGGTTGCGGTCACGGCCTGGTAAGCAGGGAGATACCTGCACGGGGCACGCACCTGCACGGGGCACGCACCTGCACGGGGCACGCACCTGCACGGGGCACGCACCTGCACGGGGCACGCACCTGCACGGGGCACGCACCTGCACGAGGCACGCACCTGCACGGGGCACGCACCTGCACGGGGCACGCACCTGCACGTCGCGGCAGGTGCGGTGCAGGTCGGCCAGGAGGGTCAGGCAGCGCGCGTGAGCGTTGCGGTCACCGGCGCCCATGGCGAGCTTCAGGGCGTCCTGGGGGGGGAGTGTGATGATGTGGTGATGATGTAGCGTTGATGATATGATGTAGTGATGATATGATGTAGTGATGATATGATGTAGTGATGATATGATGTAGTGATGATATGATGTAGTGATGATATGATGTAGTGATGATATGATGCAGTGATGATATGGTGCAGTGATGATGATGTAGTGATGATTATATGACGTAGTGATGATGATATGATGCAGTGATAATGATATCACGTAGTGATGATATGACGTCATTAGTGAGGGTATGACGTCATTAGTGAGGGTATGACGTCATTAGTGAGGATATGACGTCATGATGATGAGGATATGACGTCATGATCAAAATTTGCAGTCTGTGTCTAGAATTATCGAAAAAACGATTTGGATTATAGGACGCGGAATTATTTTCAAAAGGTTGAATCAATAATCAATATGAAAACAAACAAAATATTTGACGAAACGTGTGATAATACACCAGCATTGCGATATAACTAATTAAATATAAACAGTGATAATTGAGGAAAATATGGAGCTTTTTAATGACCTTAAAGACAAATAAATTATATGACGAAACGTGAGTTAATACACCAGCATTGCGATGTAACTAATTAAATATAAACAGTGATAATTGAGGAAAATGTGGAGCTTTTTATTGACCTTGAAGACAAATAAATTATATGACGAAACGTGAGTTAAATACACCAGCATTGCGATATAATTAATTAAATATATACAGTGATAATTGAGGAAAATATGGAGCTTTTTAATGACCTTGAAGACAAATAAATTATATGACGAAACGGTAGTTAATACACCAGCATTGCGATATAACTAATTAAATATAAACAGTGATAATTGAGGAAAATGTGGATCTTTTTAATGACCTGACAACATTCCTTAGCCTCGTTGAGACGGCCCAGCTTCCTGAGAGGCGTGACGAGACACAGTAAACTCATGCGCTGATATTTGGCGCTCAGCTCAATGATGGGGAAGCTCTTGCTCAGCTCGAACGCCTTCGCGCTGAACGACACAGCTTTCTCGTAGTCCTTGAGCAGGCAAAATACCGTCGCTAGCCCACAGTAAACCTGCACATGGGGTTATTTTTTCATATGATTTTTTTCAGACGAATTGTAGAGTAATAGCAATGAATAAATATACTTATATAAATCTCACGTTAAAAATCTGAACGAAGACGAAGCAATACAGTGAGAACGCTTTCACTAGGTTTCCGATTACATGGATATTTTTCACCCAAAAAATCTTCACAGGATTCTATCTGCATTGTTATCTTAATGTGAACACAATTAAAGGAAATAATAAGTATTAGAAATAAAATATATGAAATTATAATCATTTATATTTTTAATAGATAAATTATTTTATTCATATAACTATTTATTGTTACTAAATAAATTAAACTGATTAAATATTAACTCTATCTGCCAATTTTAGAGCACATCCATTGGTGGCACGGGGCATGGGTTGAACTTAGTTAATTCGATCAAAGAATGGTCTTTGCCGGCATGATAAGTGACCACGAAAACAGAGTTTTCCTGAAAATGTTTGAATAAAATAAAAAAATTGCGTGTTTTATTGCTATTAAATAATTGAAAAGTCAGAATCTCGAAGTAAATTCAGCTTTTGATAAAATATTTGTGTGGAATTTGCATAATAATTGTGGTTTGATGAGTGGACCATTACTCTTGTGCTAGGCAATAACTTGGTCTAAAAAATTATTTAAATCGCAAATTTGAATGCCGTCAAGTTCCCGCTCAAAAAAGGTAGTAAAATCCTGGGAGCAAATTCCGTAGACTAAAAGCGACGAAGATAACTGAAGTTGTTGGAGAAAATTTTTAAATTTTCCAGAAGCATTCTGTCCTGCCTGGGGAGGTATGAATGTTAAGCAGATGTAATTATGATATCCACCTAATATATCTTCACTTGTTTAATTAATGTTCTACCGTTAAATCGACTATATTTTAACTTAAAAAGAACTGTACCAAATAGCCTTTCTCCGAGACAACGATATAAATAATGGTATTAAAGATAATATCGTGAGGTCAATAGAATTTCTGTGATAAGCTGACGCTGAAAACTAAAATAAAGTTTGACAATATTTCAGTCCTTTCATCATTAGCACGCTTAAATCACATAGATATTAAAGACAATGGCAACCACAAGTAAGTTCGCTAAGTCTTCATCGAAATTTTCGATCCTAGTTCTATCCCTATTTCTAAAATTTTGTGAATAAAAGTAAATCCGATGGAGAAAAGTCCTAATAACGACACACTTGCTGCACGCATCTCTCATACGCCCTTTTGCCTGTCAAACTGGGTGAGAATAGCTCACCAAAATGCTAAAACTACATCGCTTTTTGGACAAAGTTTCTTAATTTTTTAATGTAGATGTACAAATACGCCCTTGAATAGCCGAACTGGGTGAGAATGACTCACCAAAATGCTAAAACTACATCGTTTTTTGGACAAAATCTCCTAATTTTCATGAGTGTAGACGTACAGACCTGCAGTTCGAGCGCAGGCTCGCGCGTGGTCCTGGCCACCTTGAGGGCGAGCTCGTAGTGCTCCAGCGCTCTGCTGAAGGCGCTCGAGTGCGTGTAGATGGCGCCTGTACAGACCAACACGAGCATCGTGAGGGGGTGACGTGTTATACTTAAAACTTATACAAGAAACACAGGAATAACTACAAGTATGCAATAAAAAATACCATGCTTCAGAGTGACACGCCATACGCAGTGTCAAACACTCGCCGTACTCACCCAAGGTGAGGTGCACACATCCCGCCGTACTCACCCAAGGTGAGGTGCACACATCCCGCCGTACTCACCCAGGGTGAGGTGCACACACCCCGTCGTCTTGTTCTGGTCGCCGAGGCTGCAGAGCGCGTGCTTGCAGTATGTAGCCGCCTTCTCGTAGTGCCCCATGCGCTCGTTGCCGCGCGCCAGCGTCAAGTAAGCCTCGGACCGAAGCCCCGCAGACTCCAGCTCGTTCGCTATGTCCAGCTGCTGGAAGCCAAGGTCCAGCATCTCCCTGCAATAGCATGGATTATGGTGACTGAATGGTTGCTGGAAGTGTGAATATTACTAGCCATGTCCAGCTGCTGGAGGCCAAGGTCCAGCATCTCCCTGAATTGCATAGGTTATGGCGACTGAATGGTTGCTGGAACTGTGAATATTACTAGCCATGTCCAGCTGCTGGAAGCCAAATTCCAGCATCTCCCTGCAATTGCATGGATTATGCCGACTGAATGGTTGCTGGAAATGTGATTGTTACTTGGTCATGCGGTCACTGAGATTTAAATGATATTGGGCAACTAGTGGATAGGTCATTTTTTTACCGGGCCAACAATTGTTTGAAAATTATTGGTGTTGGTGTTACTGAATTTCATAATTTTCACTGAAAACGCATGGCTCAGTGACGCTGGATATAAACTAAGAGTTGAAATAACGATAAAATTGCGGTGGTAGAAAATGTTAAAAACGAAGATTGTATGGTGAGAAAAGGAGCTAATAACGCTTATCAGTTTTTTGGAACACGACGTACGCTAACGTATAATCAATATTGTGGACTACTATACCAGGTTATAAAGTATAATTATGCCGTTCACATCTGCATTCAGTGATAGACCTAAGGCAAAACAAATCGGTTAACTCTAAACATGATGCTTCATATATAGGAATAGTGGTAATACAACACTTTTTATATATTGAACTAATTATTCAGGCGGAAAAATACATTTTCCGTCTCATTTGGCAATTTTTTTACGTGCTGGATGCAATGAATCAAAAATTTTCCTAATTTCTTCTCGAGACATCAATTATTTTTTAAAATTGAATCTTCGATGTTGGACAAAATGCATATACGTTTTGCATAAGGAATGAATTTAAATAGAAGCTCGATTTTTTGTAGAGCAAATAAAATTCTGGACTACGGGCAACTACATCAAGTTTTCGGGATTCCAAACATGAAAAGTCGATAACCAAAACAAAGAAATTGAATGAAGCCTGGACCTGTTGCAGATATTGGCAGCATTAGAATGCAGTGACAGAATTTTCCGCTAAAAAGTCTAGTCTTGGTCTTTGTCGATCATCTTATTTGTAGATGAATGAATGTCTTTGTCTTGTTACATGAAAACTGAAGTAAAAATTTATTAAAAGGCGCTCGCGTTCTGTGACAATTCTTGACGGCAAATATGTAATTAAAACGGATTTCCCTTTCAGGATAAGAAAAATGGATAAAAACACGCATTGTGATAAAAAATATGTCAACACAATACATGAATAAATGATAAAAATAATCGAACAGCTTTTTATTTGCATACTTCTATTCTCTATTACCTATAAATAATTTCTTTCCTTTCACTAAAATTATATTGATGATATAATAATTGAAATAACATCAATTTATTTATATCAATTACATTAAAATAATATCAATAATAATAAACAATTATACCAAATAATATAAATTATTATATTAACTCTTGGCTTTTCCAATTGATTCATATTCTCGTGGTCACCTGTATCGCCCCCAGTCGTAGTGAGCGGTCGCAAGGTACCCCAGCGTCAAGAAGCGGTCAGCAGCCTTGCCGATGCGCTGTAGGGCCTGCTTCCATTTGTTGACTGCAGCTAAGTGCTTCTGTTCGTTGTACAGTCGCACGCCTTGCTCCACCTGCCACGACAGTTAGAGTCAAGTGCTTCTGTTCGTTGTACAGTCGCTCCTGCCACAACAGTTACAGTCAAGTGCTTCTGTTCGTTGTACAGTCGCACGCCTTGCTCCACCTGCCACAACAGTTACAGTCAAGTGCATCTGTTCGTTGTACAGTCGCATGCAGTGGTCCTTATTACGTTGCAGACAGCGTAAGTTTTTTTTAATGATTACGCGAAAACGTAGTCAAATCTTGTCATCATTTTACAGTGTTCATATGTAAAGTGGAACGCTTTGCGATACCAGATTTGTTACGGCATGCACTCAGTTCACTACCATTTTGTTGAACAATGCCATTTACAATCACAAAGTTACGATTATGGTATGAATTACCATTAGCAGTTTGAATTTCATGAATATGCCCTCCTAAATTTTCATCTCCAAATTTAGTTATACTGAATTAACATAATATTTCCACAATGCATGCAAGAGAATTTGAATGAGTGTATTCTTTTATCAACGATTACCGTAAAACTCACATAAACATGCGAAATTTTACGTATTCAACTAAGGCCTAAGGTTCAAGATTGTGCTGGAGATCAAGGTGATCCCTGACTAGAAGATTCCTTGACGCAATGTCGCAAGGGATCATCGCGAGGAACGCACGCGTCTTCTATTTCACGACACCAACGAATGGCTCGATTTTTGCTCTGTCTTCGCAACATTGCCGGCCAAATTTCGGCCTGTCAGCGGCCAAGGATAAGCCGACCAATATTTCTGACAGGTCTTAGCGCTATGCTATGCGGTGCTTCATCGCTTTTTCGGGAAGTGTTGAGGGACATTTGTGATTTTATTAACATGTTGACTTGCGTGATATAAGGAAAATTTTTTTCTCTAATATTAATAATTTAGAATATAGTGGTCATGCATGCATTCTGTCAACTATAAGAAAATAAATATTATTCGAATAAACCAAGTTAATAAGTGAAGTGTCCCATTGGTATTTGCGGCAAAATTCCGCGAAAAAGGTGGCTACGAGCGAAGAGCTGCAGTCTGCCAAAATAACTTGGAGCCACAGCTGATGAACGTTGATTAATAAATGTTGATAAATAGATATTTTACCTTCATGATCTTAATCACTGCGGAATCTTATCTTGTGGAAGCACTTATCGTTATTTGCCGAACATATTGATATTAATTCTCAAGTGAGTAACGTTAGTCGGAATTATCATATCCGGTACTGGTGCACGTTACCCACGACATGGCACTAAACGTCAGAAAATGTAAAATGTATATATAATTGGACAGTATATTTCAACTTTTGGCTGTTGTTTTGTTGCGAGTGAAGATTTTTTAATTAATAAATTTCAGCGTACATGAACAATAAAAGCAACATTTCATCAACATATCTTTCGTCAACTTCTAAGGCAACGTAGCCCAATTTGCGCACCGCAGTGACAGTTAGAGCGATGAACATAACCATAATGTTGATTAAACAGCGAGTGATCAAAATTTATCGGCGTTAGTGCAAATTATACTTTCAGTTTCTGCAACATGTTGCTACATTAAGCTATACCGGACCTCCGCTAGTCACAGGCGTTACAGAGATGTTATTTGCGGATAAATTACACGATTTCAAATATTTTAAACAACATCACGTTTGACATGTAATGTAGTCATCACTAATGTTGAGTTACACATCGTGTGACTGCTCCTGTAGGTTGAAATGACGAGATACAAATAAATTATTGTGATAACGCACTCAAACGGAAAATAAAAATGATAGCGTTCAGCAGAAATTATTAGTGGAAACTATTTGGAATTCTTTCCATTCTTTCATAATTTGAAATTAATCGAAAATATTTCCTTTCAGTAGTACATTTGTGCCTATATTTGAAACAAGCGTATCTTATTTTATGAGCGGTTGCATGGTAAAGAATTCCTTACGCGTAATTTAACCTTTTCATCAAACAACAATGCAGATAATTCATGGAACAACCGCGCCATGTTGCTATATATGAATATGCTTCACCTACACAACTCAGCTGCTTCAGCTTCATTCCTCACCCCTCTTAACTTCTTGCTTCATTCTTCCCTCACAGCTTCTTGCTTCACTCTGCCCTCACAGCTTCTTGCTTCACTCTGCCCTCACAGCTTCTTGCTTCACTCTGTCCTCACAGCTTCTTGCTAGCTTCTTGCTTCACTCTGCCCTCACAGCTTCTTGCTTCACTCTATCCTCACAGCTTCTTGCTTCACTCTGCCCTCACAGCTTCTTGCTTCACTCCCTCGTCTCACTCTCGCTTCACCGCAATTGGCTGGGCTTTTTTTCGGCTCTTGCGATCGCTTGGCTGCGATGCAATCTTTTCACGAATGACTGATGAATGTACGGCCATTAGAGGCCTTCAGGGTGTGATTTATTACGCTTTATGAAGTACGCGGGCACCGCAACATTTTAACGCCGCCACTACAAACTCGAAACTTTTTTATCCTTCGATGTCAAATTGAATAATCATTGTCCATTAGTCCCATGCATCGTAGCTTCCAGCATCTCCAGCAGTCCCAGTTTAAAGACGATGACTTATGTTCTAATGAAAGCTAAATATGAATTCTAAATATTTTACTTTTTAGAGCATGTTTTTAAATTTGCTGTTGATTTTTTGAGCAATAATCTTCAGGTCAAAGAATCAGTATCGTGATGGTGTGTTCACTCGAGTTCGAATATTTGAATTAATTTTCTCTATTACTGAACAAAATTAAGGTTTAATACTAACAGTATTATGATTTAATACTAATGGTATTATAATTTAATACTAATGGTATTATGATTTAATACTTATGGCATTATTATTTTATTTAAATTCATTATTTTTGGACGGTCAATACAATGCAAGTCTTTATGGTCCGCTTTGTACGGGTAAATATAATGCAGTGGTCGGCCGCACTCTAGTTTCGGTGGCAGGCTGGAGGCAGCAGCGGTGCATGAGAGCTCTACTTAATTTTATGGCAAATTTACGACTAATTCTGCTGTATATGAACGCGCCAAACGACGCAGATTGCGGGTCCGGAACACAGACCAATGAGCCTGCAAACGAAATTCTCATTATCCTCCGCAGCAGAGGTCCCCAAAGTTTTAGGTTTTTACAGGAACTTGTAGGATACCGGCGTCTGTGAGGAGCGGTTCTAAGGGCGGCACGTTTGCGCCGTTGAAGTTTGTTGGATTTGCATAAAATATTCACATACCAGCCACAAATATTGCGCGTAATACCCTCTGATAAAATAAAATGTACGGGAAATTATATCGAAAATTTACCAACAGGCTGGTAGACTTCATCATGTCTATTGGAATAATAGCGTAAGGTTTTTTTCAATCAACTTATACGTTTGATGTCTATCATTAAGGGCCGTCTAACCCTTATTGAACCTTTAATTGATATCGAACAAATTTCGACAGTAAAATCAATAATTTATTACAGAAATAGAACTAGGGTCGCTTATTTAAATCTATTAGAGTTTCATCTAAACTCAATGATTTAGACTGAGACTCAAATATGTTATCATTTTGGCAGGCCTCTGCTCCTTGGAGCGGTGGCAACTCACCCTCCTCCTGGCAAGCCTCTGCTCCATGGAGTGGTGGCAACTCACCCTCCTTCTAGCCAGCCTCTGCTCCATGGAGTGCTGGTAACTCAACCTCCTCCTAGCCAGCCTCTGCTCCATGGAGTGGTGGCAACTCACCCTCGTCCTAGCCAGCCTCTGCTCCATGGAGTGGTGGCAGGACACCAGGCAGTCCTACACGGAGGGCTCCATGGAGTGGTGGCAACTCACCCTCCTCCTGGCAAGCCTCTGCTCCATGGAGTGGTGGCAATAACTCACCCTCCTCCTAGCCAGCCTCTGCTCCATGGAGTGGTGGCAACTCACCCTCCTCCTTGCCAGCCTCTGCTCCATGGAGTGGTGGCAGGACACGAGACAGTCCCACACGGAGGGCGTAGGAGGGCTGGTCTGCCTCAGCAAGTCCTGCGTCATGTCGAGGCGCGACGCCCCGAGCGCCAGACTCCCCAGCGTCTCGTGCAGCGCCGGCGCCTCCTGCAGCAGCGCGCTCCCTGACAGCTGGTGGGGGGCGCTGGACCTGCCGGGGGGGAGGGTGATAGTGTAAGATGATGGTGGGTGATGATGGTGGGTGATGATGGAAGATGGTGATGGTGTGGGATTATAGTGTAAGATGATGGTGTGTAATGATGGTGTACAGCTGGTGGGGGGCGCTGGACCTGTCGGGGGGGGGCGATGGTGTAAGATGATGGTGTAAGATGATGGTGTGTGATGATGGTGGGTGATGATGGTGTGTGATGATGGAAGATGGTGATGATGTGGGATTATAGCTTAAGATGATGGTGTGTGATGATGGTGGTTGATGATGGTGTGTGATGATGGTGCGTGATGATGGTGTGTGATGATGGTGTGTGATGATGGTGGGTGATGATGGTGTGTGATGATGGTGTGTGATGATGGTGTATGATGCTGGAGTAAGATGATGGAGTAAAATGAAGGTGTATGATGATGGTCCCCGTGTCTCCCGTCCCCGATCATATGGATTGGAGACAGGGACACAACGGCCACCATCATCACCGGGAAAAAGAGCTCGGGAGGAACCGTAACAGCGGGGACAGAAATACACTCGGAGAAATGCATGGGTCGTATTGTCCAAATAACGACACACTTTTTGCGTGTAGCACAGATACGCCCTTTTGCAGGGGAGAACTGGGTCACTGTATGGACAAGATCTCACTGATTTCTCTCGGTGTACAAAGGTGACAAACCAGTGTGAGGCACCAGGGGCGGGGGACCAGAGGGTAAATTGTCAACCCTCAGAGGGAAGCGAATTAATAACCAGAGTAGGTATTAATTACTAATAGAGAAGTGCTAATGTTGTTATCATTAGAACTTTCAACACTTCACACATGTATTAAAAATGTGGTCTTGAAGATAGGGATCCAGACGCTCACCGAGTCCTGAATGGAAAATTAATATTTTTAAAGGGTAAATTGAGGTAATGAGTTGATATGTCTTCATGATAGGAAAATCTAACGGTCATGAATAAACTGACGCTAACACTTCTGAGACTTCAGTATGGAATAATGTTGCTAATAAAATATGAATACAAATTAGGAAGGAGTCTTCGTGTAGACAATAACAGATATTGCAGCATCGCAAAAGATATGCATAGACTTTCTCGTTGACCTCGACCAAAATTACAGTACATAATAAAGCACAGAATATATATATTTTTTATTCAATAATCATTTTAAAGTAATTACTTAGAAAATAAAATTGCAGCATATGCTTTTACTTTAACCCGAATAAGAACGGAGTTCCCAACGAACAACAATAATATTTTTTGTCCCTGTTGCGTCTCACGTCTCTGTCTCGCATCTCTGTATCGCATCTCTGTCCCGCATCTCTGCCCCGCATCTCTGTCTCACATCTCTGTCTCACATCTCTGCCCCGCATCTCTGTCTCACATCTCTGTCTCGCATCTCTGTCCCGCATTCTCACATCTCTGCCCCGCATCTCTGCCCCGCATCTCTGTCTCGCATCTCTGCCCCGCATCTCTGTCTCACATCTCTGCCCCGCATCTCTGTCTCGCAGCTTTCAAATCGTCACTTATTCATCACGCTTAGGTCTATGCAACCCCTCTTCATTTTCAAAATACTAATAAGAAATGATATATATTGATAAAAAGATGGTATAATATCATATTAACAACACCATCAGTGTCGCCAGAGTCCATCCAGCCCCTTATGACGTCCCGACATTGAACGCTGCGTTGGTCAGCACTAGAAGTGCTGCTCGAGTGCTGCGATCAAAGCTACCGGCAACTGGGGTGACTTCGGCCACCAGGGGTGACTTTGGCCACCACTACAACAGAAACAAATGGCAGCAAAACAAAATAATAAACATTTGCCAAAGTCACCCCGGTGGCCAAAGTCACCCCAGTCACTTTGGCCAACGTTTATTTTTTTGTTTTGCTGCCATTTATTTCTGTTGTAGTGATGGCCGAAGTCACCCCTGGTGGCCGAAGTCACCCCAGTTGACGGTACCGGCAGTTTCGTAGACTAGATTTTTTTATGAAGAAGAACTTGACCGGACAGGAAAACCAGGACAGAATCTCTCCGATGTTCGCTCCGATGTTTAGGGTTTTGTTCGAAGCCTCATCCACGAAAAGGTTTTTTTTTGGTCCTCAGAGAAAGAAGATCGAAGTTTCGATCACTTCGTCTTTTGTAGAGAATTTGTTATGCTCAAAACAAGTGTTTTGCTGAGGCCGAACCTTTTTTCATCTTCAACAACATATATTAATATTATATATATTGTATATATTATATATATTATATATTTATACTCATACTTACGTATATACTACATACTTTACATACATATACTCAGTCCATATAGCGATCTTTTTTATCCATATGTGGGTCACCTTGACTCAGTTTGCCCCCAGCAAAGAACGTATCTGAGCTACGTAGAGAAAGTGTGTCATTATTTGTACAGCTTGACCCATTCACTTTTCTGTGTGCTTGCGAAAATAGGAATATTCGGCAGTAGTGGAAATATCGGATATTGGACTCTTATGCGCCCACCTCATCGATTGCAGCAATCAAGGGTGAGTGAAAATAAGGAGAAGTAGTTACTAGGCGTTAAAATAAGGGCAAGTAGTTACGAGGCGTTAAAATAAGAGCAAGTAGTTACTAGGCGTTAAAATAAAGGCAAGTAGTTACGAGGCGTTAAAATAAGAGCAAGTATTTACTAGGCGTTAAAATAAGGGCAAGTAGTTACTAGGCGTTAAAATAAGGGCAAGTAGTTACTAGGCGTTAAAATAAGGGTAAGTAGTTACAAGGCGTTAAAATAAGGACAAGTATAGTTACAGGCGTTAAAATATGGACAAGTAGTTACTAAGCGTTAAAACACCAGTAGTTACCGGGTGTTCGAATAACAGTAAGTTGTTACTAGGCATTAAATTAATAATAAGCAATCACTAGACTAAATGTAGAACTAGGTTGCAGATGCCCAGATAAGATGCCAAGCATTTACATGCGACGATAATATCAAAAAACAAATAAGATCCCAAGAAATTTCTGATGTGCTTAAGCTCAAAACTTCATAAAACGTGAAACTATTATGAAACACTCGAAGCAGCAGATTTATATCATTTTACTGAGAAGATATGAAATGTTTCTGTATTTATCGGAAAGGCGAGGTTGTGGATTTAAACTTTTCGTGACATGACAAAAACAACTTATTAAATTAAACTTTTCGTGACATGGCAAAACATTCACACGTAGTAAGAATCATTCACAAGTAATAAAGAACATTAGCAGGCAAAAAGGATCATTCACATGTAACAAGGAACATTCTCAGGCAAAAAGAAGCATTTACGAGTAATAAGAATTATTCGCAAGTAATAAAGAACATTCACAGGTAATAAGAATTATTCACAAGTAATAAAGAACATTCGCAGGTAATAAGGAACATTCACAGGTAAAAGGGAACATTCGCAGGGAATAAGAATCACTCACATATTAAGGATCATTCGCAAGTAATAAGGATCATTCACAGGTAATAAGGATCATTCGCAGGGAATAAGAATCACTCACATATTAAGGATCATTCGCAAGTAATAAGGATCATTCACAGGTAATAAGGATCATTCACAGGTAATAAGGATCATTCACAGGTAAAAAGGATCATTCACAGGTAATAAGGATCGTTCGCAGGTAATAACGATCATTCACAGGTAATAAGGATCAATCATAAGTAATAAGGATCATTCACAGGTAATAAGGATCATTCACATATTAAGGATCATTCGCAAGTATTTATTGATAGTTGTTTAGACGTCATTTGATGATAGTTTGCTGGTTATTTTGTGATTTTCATTATTATTTTTAAAGTTGTCTTGTTCTTCACAGGCGGGCGTAGAGTTCCAAGCGCCGGAGTTTCCATATCAGGAGTCGCTGATCAGTTTAAGATGATGAGAACTTGCACTGACTTCGCTGTCTATAATATTTCCAAGTTTTCAATTTACGGCAGTAGCTCAAAACTGCCGCAAGGAAATCCTGTACAAATGAGAACTGGCGATGAAGCTTTGTCCTTTAAACTTCACCAAACTTTGAATTAAAATATGAATTCCCCATCTGCCTCCGGCATATGCAAATTGAGTAGACGCTCTTAGCTATGCTATATATGATAGATTCGATGGTAGATGTTATGGTAGATGCTATGGTAGATGCTATGGTAGATGCTATGGTAGACGTTATGGTAGATGCTATGGTAGACGTTATGGTAGATGCTATGGTAGATGCCATGGTAGATTCGATGGTAGATGTTATGGTAGATGCTATGGTAGATGCTATGGTAGATTTCTACCACCTCTCTCGGACGAGCAAGAAATGATGAAGTTACGAATACGTTTGTTCTAGAGACGAATTTGAATCGTGATACCAGAAGAGATTCATTGTAATTCATGATTTTTGTAACCGTTCCGAGGGCCAGTTTTGAGCACCAGCAAATGGTCTAATGGTAAGACAGAACTTGCTGTAAATAGCGTATTTTAAGCTGTTAAAGTTTCCGCGGTTACTATTAAGAAGCGAGACGAATTTCCTACAAAATAGATGTTATTCTGCTCTTGTGTTGACTATTGATAATATGTAAATGTCAATATTCAAAAGAGTTCATATTGCACAATTACAAAATGCTGCGGTCGCAAGCAAGCCTCGCGAAGTCCTGATTACGTGACTGTTAATTTCGGATTACGTTACTCTGATTACGTAACGGCTAAGTTCAGATTACGCCACTGTTGGGTTCTGATTACATGACTGTTAGGTTCTGATTACGCGACTGTTAATTTCGGATTACGTGACTCTGATTACGTAACGGCTAAGTCCCGATTACGTAACGGCTAAGTTCAGATTACGCCACTGTTGGGTTCTGATTACACGACTGTTAGTTTCTGATTACGCGACTGCTAAGTCCCGATTACGTGACTGCCACCCGATTACGTGTCGGCTATAGGTTATGATTACGTGACTGTTAGGTTCTGATTACGTCACTGCCACCCGATTACGTGACTGCTAGGTTCTGATTACGCGACTGTTAGGTTCTGATTACGTCACTGCCACCCGATTACGTGTGGGCTAGATTCTGATTACGCGACAGTTAGGTTCTGATCACGTGACTGTTAGGTTCTGATACGTGACTGACACCCGATTACGTGACTGTTAGGTTCTGATTACGTGACTGCCACCCGATTACATGACGGCTAGCTTCTGATTACGTGACTGTTAGGTTCTGATTACGTGACTGTTGACTTCTGATTACCTGACAATTTCTGGCTGCGGATGCTGCCTAATATACAGAAAAGTAAAGGAGGGAATATGCTGCTCCTGCTACACCTTAACTGATGTAATAATGACGAGTTTAAATGTAATACAACAACGTAGCACTAGCAGGACAAGTACTTATATATCCATAATTTGTTTACAGCGCTTTTTAAATATGAATTCAAAACAAAGAAAACTACAAATAAATTCATTATATCCTCTTTGAGAACGATTTAGAGAACAAGCTCCATCATCAGTTCAAAAATTCATTGAGTAGAGTAAAATTCACAGAGATAAGCCTAATTTACACAAATAACATAAAAACATAAGTACCGAAAAACCAGACAAAATGATATAAAAACCTATATAAAAACCTATTTAATCCGACCTGTAATTTCGAATTAAATATTGAAGGGAAGTAGGAACTGTCAGCGTTATTGAGGAAAGGTTTTCGTCTATAAATATGTGCCGAGAACTCCTTCCCTCGAGGCATATTAACTCGTATTACCCTCCAGGCATATATTACGAGTTGATTTCGCTAAATAAGCGTTATTTAACGTAAAATCAAATATTTAACGTTAAATCAAAGCTTTTAACGCTAAATAAAAGGTTTTTAGCGTCAACTAAAAGTTTTTCATCCTAAATTAACATGATTTAACGTTAAATTAACATTATTCTACATTAAATTAACGTTATTTAAAGTTAAATCAACGTTTATCAACGTTCAATCAACGTTATTAAAACGTTTAATTAACGTTATTTCAACGTTTAATTAAAGTTTATCAACGCTTAATTAACGTTATTTCGACGTTAGATGCGTGGCAGGTTATAACTCACGTGAGGTCGAGGCTGCTGGGCCAGGGCTGTCCCCCCGTGCTCCGTCCCCCGCGGCTGCAGGGGGCGCAGAAGAGGTCCAGGGACCCCGTGGGGGACCACACCACCTCGTCCCCCTTGCGGGGGTGCGGGGTCGGCCGGGGGGAGCGCGTTGGGGTCGCCGGTACCGTGGGAGGGCACGACGCGGGGCACGAGCCTGAGGGTGAGTAACACGAGGGGTGAGTAACACGTAGTAATGCGGTAGGGGGTAGTATGTAGTAATACACGAGGGTAGTATGTAGGGGTGTTGTAAAATGAAGGGCAGGGGAGTTATACAGGGGATGAGTAACACTGGAGGGGGATAAATAACATACAAATCAGGTTGAGGCATGAGTGGAAAAACTATACATACATCCGCCTCCGTATATAATCCTAACTCCTGTACGGCACTATAATCTTGCAGCTGCTAAGGTCGTTGGGTTCATCACCTTCATGGATTCACAATAGCGATAGATTCAAAATCATTTAATTTTATATAACAACCAATTTTGCAGCACAGCAGTCAAATTCTTGTTTGCGTGCCCCTCTCTTAAGAATATAAAAGAAAACAAAATGCCTGACAAGTCCAACGTATTTTCTTGAAGCGTTTTGTAGATGAGCTCCGTAAAGAGTTCAAAAATTTTTAGAGAATACAAGTATAATCAAGAGATGAAAATGTAAATATACACGAAAAATATTAAAATCTAAGGGTCGAGAAAACGGCAAAGGGGTAAAAAAACTATCGATTTACAATTTCAAGGGATTATAAATGTACAGTTTATTGAGAATTGTACATGTTTTCTTTGTGCTACTACAAAATAGTGTGATATTAGTGCCTGTGCGTGTGATGTTATTTGATGCTATGGTGCTGCGATGCTATAGTACTATTGTTAAGGCATTTACCCGTCAGAGTCTTAAGATTCGGAGACGTCTGAGTCTCAAGAGCCAGAGACGTCTGTGTCTCAAGAGTCGGAGACGTCTGAGTCGCAAGATTCGGTGACGTCTGAGTCTCAAGATTCGGAGACGTCTGAGTCTCAAGAACCGGAGACGTCTGAGTCTCAAGATTCGGAGACGTCTGAGTCCCAAGAGCCAGAGACGTCTTAGTCTCAAGATTCGGAGACGACTGAGTCTCAAGAGCCGGAGATGTCTGAGTCTCGATGAGTCGGAGACGATTGAGTCTCAAGATTCGGAGACGACAGAGTCTCAAGAGACGGAGACGTCTAAGTCTGAAGAGTCAGAGAAGATGCCCGAATCATGTTTCATATCCGATAAGGTCATGAAGGTCAGGCAGTGTCAAGACCTAACTATTTCATTAGCGCCGTGTTGTAGGACGTGTGGCTGCGAAGAACTGCCATGGGAGGTGCCTCTGGTCATTCAATATATGCTGCCTTAAATACGTGTTCAAAACCTTGCGCAAAAACGACTAAGGTACTGTTGATCATAACTAAGTCATTGATAGTTCTTTATAACATTTTGAATTTGAATACCTCATTCATGAGGTACTGTATTAAATTAAACTGAAATAAATTCAGAGTTGTATCGGATCTCCATGTGTATGACACGGACGGTCAGGATGCGGTAATTTTGTCATTTGAGTTTCTTGTTGATGTGGTGTTTGAGATAAAGACACAAATGAGGCACCTTGAAAGGTTAGAAAAAATAACGCATAAAATTTTTCATCCATACAATAAAAATATAACTAAAGATGTATTTGAACACATTGTCATGTTGTATAAAGCATCCTCTCAACTTGTAACCCCCGCATACTTTGAAAATTGGGTAACCTGGTAGCTAAGTGTGCTACTACTACTTAGCTAATTGGGTAGCTAAGTCAAATGACTTAGCTACTATTTAAATGCTAGTGTTTTCTCGGTCATTTTGTGGCAATATTGTTATTTTTCCAAGTTTTTACATGCCATGACCGTTAGAGATAAGAAATCATCATCTGTGTGTAGAGCCTTGAACAATTTGGTATTTCCGTGCATGTCTAGATTGCCGTCGAGAATGTTGAGCGATATATTGCCTAGAATTTAGTTTAGTGAATTTGACAGTACATTATCTGCCTACAATATCACTCACGAGATCTGCCTACAATATTAGTCACGTGATCTGCCTATAATATTAGTTACTTGATCTGCCCACAATATTAGTTACATGTTCTGCCCACAATATTAGTTACATGATCGGCATACCTATAATATTAGTTACGTATTCTGTACTGCGTACTACTAGTATCGCAGTGTAACAGTTTCAATATGCATGACCTAGAGGTACGTTTATGTTAAGTGAGAACGACCCTAAAGAAAGCGATAACGAGCGTACATGTCGAATGGTAGCGTTGTAGAACGAAACTCGTGGAATGAATCTATGTTGGATGCCGATTTTGCAATAGAATTTACGAATTTACGCAATGAATATTTGTACCATGTCAAGAATCATGAAGTTATAGTATGGTATAGTATCTTCGACATTGAAGAATAGGTCTGAATAGGCCTGTCGCCGATTCTTGTACTTTTGTTTACTATAGACTGGCATTTCGATCAAATCTTTTCAACGGACGGTAGGTTACAAAACGTTTCCAGATTTCAGTTATTCCGTATCGATTAAGCGACTGAGGAAACTAATGTTGATAAACGAAGTGTATTGAATTGGAGCTTCGGCAGCGACGAGCTTGATTTTGTTCTCCCGTAAAACAACGAATCTCGATTTTCTACGCGAGAGCTGGACAATATCGATGCAGCTACGGATCATTGGGCGCAACGGCTCATTGAGTAGTTTTCTATTGTGGTTAGAACATTCGATGCTTGTACACGGAGAACTTATCGATAGAATTACTAATGTGTTGTATATTCTAAATGATGCGTGGCTATAGAGGGGTTACAGATATACACGAGGAGATGTACAAGAAAGATATGAACAAATTGATATTTTAACATAATGAGCATTCATGTTAATCGTAGGTCTATAATCACGATCGATAATCAATCGTTTTGTCTATAATCAGATTATAGACAAAATGTAGGTAGTCTATGGGAACTTGATTTGAAGTAAATGATAACGATGATGTTATTGATGAAGTGTTGAATGGGATCAGGGAGCTATTTATAGATAGCTCAAGATTGTATCGAAGAGTGATGCGTTCGCAAGGATCTTTTCAGGAATATCCGAATGTGCCAAAATCTACCTTAGATTATAAAACATAATATTATATCCTAAATTTTCCAGTCATTTTATCGTCTTGTTTTTTAAAAAGCTCATCGCTAATTTCAACGTGAATGTTAAATAGGTAAAGATTATAACGAAGTTTTTAATCTTGTTAACTCGTGTGATGAGTATCAATAAAGGTGTTCATTTTAGGATTGTAACGGTGCAATGGTATCACGTATTATAAACCCCCATGTCTTTATCTGTCGCAAATTGTTAGAGTAAAATTATTAGGATTTTTTTCATGCCTAAATATTAAGAATATTTATTCATGGTAAATAGTTTGATTCATAATTATTTAGTTCATATTTTGAAGAATGTGAGCACTGGAGTGTTTATGGTGTTCTGCACCCATGTGAAGTTAGGGCTCGCGGCATTTATAGTTTTGAAAAAGGAGAGAGCATCGAGAGAGACGAGAGATAACACCGGATGACGAAGGAGGTAACCAACATATACGTGAATTACCACGGATTCCTTTGTCACGTTCTCCTGAATATATGAATGATCTGATAAAGCTTGAGGAACGATTATAACGATATGCCGGTGGCATGATAAATATTGAGAATTTTTCGTGCCACGAAACCCAAATGAAGACTCGCAGTAAAGACGGTGCTGAAGCGTCCTTCGATGACATGAATAAAATTTTTACACGAATCTTTCGTGCTGAGCTAAAATTGATTCGACCCCAAATGAGTCTCAACTTCCGGTATATTAAAAGAAATTGTTGGACATACCAGGCCACGGTGCTGGTAATGTTTCAACCCTCATCACTCATAACATATCGGTTCGTTGTCTTAAATCATCATCTATGGTGGAAGAGCAGAATACTTATTTATAACTTTAGCAGTAAGGTATAAAACGCATATGTCCCTTTTTGTTAGTTATTATTTAGTGATTAATGCATTTTTATATATGGTTCTGTCTTTATGTTATTTTTTTCAGAATCAGCCGACATCAAATTTTGCAAGAAAGCGTGGATCTTTAGTGCGATTGAATAGGAGGATTAGCTAATGTGACTATTGAGCATGTTTTCCCTTACATAAAAATTACGTTTTTCCTCACAACATCACTATTCCCCTTGCCCTCGTTTTAAATAAATATATATTTCCGCTGCTCGCTCTTTACTCTCTTCAGTGAGCAGCGCATGAAGGCAAGAAAGAGAGAGCGAGAGAGGGAGCAAGAGAGAGCAGCTCTCCTTCTCATCTTCACCATCCCCTTTAAGTGTGCCACAGCACTGCCACGTTGCACTGCCACACTGCCATGCTGCACTGCCACACTGCCTTACTGCACTGCCACACTGCCTTGCTGACGTGTGCTGCTCAGCCACACTGCCACACTACCGTGCTGAGTATTGACGAATTATTGAGATCCTATCGATTTCCATTCAATTTTATTCCAGACAGCGAACGATTAGAACAAAATCGCTGACTCGACAAGCGAAACAAATTGGAATTTCCCCCTGACTTAATCTAGAAGTTCAAGAGCTTATAAATTATAGACATTTCAGTCGCAGTAATAATTCCTACTCACCTGCATACTCAGCTTGACTTGAGCTGAAGTGGGAGCTTTTGCTCTGGGACGCAGAGCTGGGGCGCTCTGCAGAGCAGGACCGAGTGAAGCTCTGACGTTTCCTCCGCCATTCTGCAGAAGACGCGTGCCCCGTGTGGTCGAACACCGACTCTTCAGGAGCTGTGTCCGATCTCTGTAATATTCCTCGACGACTGCCACTGTTGTTGCCGCAACTGCCACCAAAGTTTATGCCAGCGCCACTGCCACGCGCGCAAGAGCTGCTGCCACCGAAGTCTGAGTTGTTCTTGCCATTGCCACCGCTACGAGAGGTTGAATTGTAGCCGTTGTTGCCAGCCTTGTTGTAGGGGTTGTGTGCTATGTTTGGGTTGGAAGAGTATGGGTTCTTTATGTGTATGTTGCTGCTTGATGAGTAGTGGGTTGGGTGATTGATATTATTATTTTTTGATGAGTAAGAATTGCTGTTCATCAGAATGCTTGACTTGGATGGCACTTTCGTTATGTTGCAGCTCTTGTATAAATTAGTTGCTGAGTCACTGAGTGGGGTCATTCGCCCGGTGATTGTACTTATTGGTTCCATTTTCCCCATTTGATTGTTCTCCATTAGATTGCAGGCCTTGCCCGCCGTGTCGGAGACACCGTAGCTCTGACGACCGCCGCAGAGCTCCTCCAGGCTGCGGTCGACATGCCGGCGTCCCGTCGAGACGTTGAGGAGCAAAAGCTCGTCGAGATCCAAGTCCTCATCGCCGCTACCTGCCGTGCTCGTGTTGCTCAGATTCCTTCCACCTAAGTTCCCTGATATATTCCCAGCGAAGTTAGTCGATAAATTACACGCGATATTTCCACTCAAACTTGGGATATTAGAAGCGCTGCGCTCGTGACGAGAGAGATGACCGGAACCGCTGAGGGTTCTGCTCAACTTGTGAGGGCTGCTGCTGCTGCTCGATCTGTTGCTCTGAATGCTGTTGGGAACGTTGCTCGCCCGACTGCTCGTCCTGCTGCTCGGTCGGTTCGTCATGATGGATCCAGTCGCAGTAAAATTAGCCCCACAAGAAGAAAAATTTCCTCCCGCCGAATAACTCCCAGAGGTCGCAAAGTTACTGGAAGTTGTCCTGCTCCCGACGCCAGCAGATCTACTCCCGCCGTCTCCGCGATGTTTGAGGATTGACGGGTGCTCCAAGTTCATAGTACTCGCAGCTCTGGTTTGGGACTGAACTTCGTTCAGGGAAGACACCGATTGATTCTCAGGGATGGCGGGAATGGAGGCAGCTAGGCCGCGCTTCTCACGACTTTTCAAAGTTCCAGACTGAGACAAATTCAAACTGGCGCAGGAGCTCCGAAGAGAGTGGGGAGGTTCAATGCTGAGTGGGGAGATGTCAACATCCAGGGGCTGCTTTAAGTCGTAATGTGACAAGTGCAAAGGTGACACCAAAGGTGAGTGTATCGGGGAAATGTTTACTGTGAGTGGTGACACGTTGTTGAAGTTCAAAGGCGACAAGGGGTTTGATAGCCTCCCTTGAGTGTCGAAAGGGGACGGAGTTTGAGGGGGGAGAGGTGACAGTAACGACTGTAGAGGTGATGTACTTAGGCTGCGTGGTGAAGGTGTGATGTTCAGAGGCGACTGACTATTGAAGCTGAGCGGCGACGAAGCCGAGAGGTTTTGTTGTGACGGAGAAGCGACGAGGAGAGTAGGAGTCGCTGACGAAGGCGTGGGGGTTCTGAAGTCTACTTGAACCAGCGGTTCTGGAGTAACGTCCCCGACGAGTGGACTGGAGTTGAGGTTGGACGGGGATGGGGTTGGGGTGGATGTGGTGGAAAGCGACGAGGGAGAGGAAGGAGTTGGGGTTGGGGTGTTGGTGGCGTTTGAGGAAGACGAAGGGCTGTTGCGATATTGCTTGCGCTTGGGAGTAGGTGCTTGGCTGCCGTGTTTTTGTAAACGTTGTTGCTGCTGATGGTGGTGGTGGTGCTGCTGATGGTGTTGTTGTTGCTGGTAATGTTGAACCTTGTGATGATGCAGTAATGGTTGATGAAACTGATGGCGCTGTTCCTGCTGGCTGGCGTGATGGTGATGAATGCTGTTATTTTTGTTATTGTTGGTGTTAGTTATTGTTATGATGGGGGGCAGTGGGAGCGGCGGGGACGATGAGTACGAACGAGGGTTATTATCAGCCACGTTTGCTGCTGAGGTGATCAGTTTATCCTGATAAACCAGAACTTTACTAACTAAAATAGATTTGTTTACAGTTCTACTATTTCAGGTTCCGTTCTATTCTCAGTTCCGTTCTACCAGTTTCTACGGTGCCTTGAATCTAAACATGATTACAGCACTTATAATTCATTAGTTTCAAGTTATTTAAATAATTATATTAAGTTTATCGATGCATTAGTACGGTACACCAGTTTTTGCTTCTTCTATGTTACTCCAGAGCCTCCATTGGCAAAATAAATGCCCTCCAGTTCCGCACTTCGCACATAACCGATTTACGTTCCTTGAATGAAGTCTTCAAATTAAAAATCGGATTTACTAATTCAAAAAAACCGAGTTTCCTGTTAATCCATACGAAAAAAAGTTCTACTTATTGCCACACAAGAAAATTACATCATTTTCAGCTTCCATAGATGAAATAGTGAAACAGAATGTTTATTTGTGATGAAAATTGATAAAATCGACTATAATAAAATCGGTTAGTTCTTCAACGTGATGAAGGTCTTCGCGAGCCAGTTGTTTTTCGTTTATTGGTTTGATTGGAAAACGCAAGGTTTCTCTTGCACCGCATTTATGAGCCACTTTTCAGTTGACAAACGTCCATTATCAATTCATTCCTAGTGCATATATTCCGGTTTATCAATATTCGACGTATTCTACGAATTGATAGAATTATTTCATCAGTTAATCGATGCCTTTTTTCAGTTTATCAACTTGAGTTAAAAAGGTGTGTATTCTCTGGAATGCAAGAGTTTCTAAGGCTAGATTATGCGTCAAAATCTTGATATCCCTTTAAATTATCTAGAACTGAGAAGCCAGCTTCACGTAATAAGCGTATTGTATATTATATTAAAATAATATGCACAATTCGTAATCGCAGCAAAAATTGCAGTTCCGTTTTCTTGTTGATTGTGAAAATCATGAATCAACGCACTTTAAATTTATACATTAACTTCAATATGACACTGTAATCCTCTAGTATTTTTATTCTATAATTTTAAATGTTACAAAGTTTCGTTTCCATTTCAGTTGATACCTAGATTTTTCACGGAACAAATATAGAATCTCTTTGCGAAATTTCTTGAAAATTATTTAAATTTCAACAGTTCCACCAAGGCAATCTTCGGACAAATATCGAAGTTCAATTTTTTGTTACACTTTCACAGTTTCGAATTATAACTCAAACTTGCAAATGTTCTCTAAATTTCTCCTACTTAAACAAAATAAAAATTAAACTTAAGAAAAATTTTAGAACTAAACATAATTTTACGATGTCTGAGGAGCTTTTCACATCG
This sequence comes from Hyalella azteca, assembly GCF_000764305.2. Classification (NCBI taxonomy): domain Eukaryota; kingdom Metazoa; phylum Arthropoda; class Malacostraca; order Amphipoda; family Hyalellidae; genus Hyalella; species Hyalella azteca. The sequence goes on along the minus strand of NW_025938681.1, from coordinate 108,861 downwards.
TCACGGCCACGATTGACTTCCTTCTCTCGAGAACAGAACTTGTTTAATGGCATATCTGAAATTGCAAGAACTTTGGTTATTAATGATGATAATCATAATAAAAAATCTATAGCGTATGTTAACAATGATTTTTATGATTCAATGGTAATTGAATCTACAGGGCCATATAAATAGTTTAATTTTAATGACATACTTATAGGATAAAATTAACACTTAAATTATATGAGCGAGCAGAGAAGATGAGTTGAAGTCAGCATATTTCAGCTTAGGCACATGAACATAATTGGTAGAATAAGACCACTCAGCGAGGCTAATTAAAAACAAACTATTAAATTATAGTCTAATTATGAAGATCATTCGACTATATAACAAGCGCGGCAGTTAAACGGCCATTTGATAGGGAGAACTTGAAATTGCTCCGTGGGAAGCTCTGTATAAACTGCCATTAAAATGAGCGCGGGGCCAGCGACGCTGGGGTATTGGCCCACATCGGAAACCAATATGGGGACCGGGACGCGGGACCGAGGATACGGCCCGAAATATTTATTGGGATCCTTGAAACTTGATGGAAATTTAAGAGGAAAGTGAGGACGAGAAGATATAAATTATAGAGGAAAGTGAGAGTGAGAAGATATAAATTATAGAGGAAAGTGAGGACGAGAAGATATAAATTATAGAGGAAAGTGAGAGTGAGAAGATATAAATTATAGAGGAAAGTGAGGACGAGGAGATATAAATTATAGAGGAAAGTGAGAGTGAGAAGATATAAATTATAGAGGAAAGTGAGGACGTCATAAATGGATGCCACAGCGCCATAAATTGATGCAACAGCGCCATAAATGGATGCAACAGCGCCATAAATTGATGCCTTAGCGTCATTAATGGATGCCACAGCGCCATAAATTGATACCACAGCGCCATAAATTATTGTCTTAGCGCCATAAATGGCTGCCACAGCGCCATAAATTGATGCCACCGCGCCATAACGGTCGTATATTCGTTGGCGTGCCATGGTCACTAATATCTCATTTAAGGAAGGCATTTTATTAAGTAACAAACTGTGTACCGATAACTCTATCAACCTGCGTAGTTGTTTATACTTATGAGTGTGAATGTTAAAATTCATTAGCTAATTGAAGACAATTTTCACTAGCTATTTGTGAGTAATTTCGTTGGAGATTATAATATATTAGCTGATTGATAACACTAAATTCATTAATTCTTATTAACTAAAATGAGATTAACTACTCAGAATAACTAAGATAAAAATTAACTCAAAGAACTAAAACTATTCATCAGATTAATGTGAAAAGTCACGAGAGCGACGACCAACCGTCGCCACATTCCTCATTGAATGACCACGCCACATTCCTCATTGAATGTAATTTAACAGCTATGATGTGGGAATTTAACAGCTATGATGTGGGAATTTAACAGCTATGATGTGGGAATTTAACAGCTATGATGTGGGAATTTAAGAGCGCGTGGGGATTTCACCAGTAAGATATGGGGAAATAACTATAAGGATGAGGAGACCTAACCAACAGGATGTTGGGATTTACCAGTTAGGATGAGATGATTTATCCATTAAGATACAGGGATTTAATTACTCGTATTTAGACTTAAAGATTGTGATATATAATCATTAGGATGTGTGGATTTTAAAATTAGGATGTGGGGAGTTAACAATTAGGGTGTGGGCATTTAATAGTAATGATGTGGGGGATTTATCAATATATAAGGATGTGGGGATTTAACCATTAGGATGTGGGGATTTGACCATCATCCCCGGAAGCTGCATGATATTTTTAAGCTCTGCCCCCAAGACGCTCCTCCCCAGCGCAATATCTGCGAGTGCTGGGGACTGCAGGCTGGGGAATTAAGCGATGATAAAATGCACGCGGAATGCGTCGAATTTAACTTGTTTTATAACCACGTAACGATCTTTTTATCTGCGGTTAAGATCGTTTGGAACCGCGGCGACCAAAACCGAAATTCTCCGCAATTCTATCAGAAATAAATAATTTTAACAAAGATTTAAATTTTGGATGAAAAAGTCTACGGTATTTGCACATTCAATTTGAGTATCGTAAAGTAGAGAGATCTCAAAAACCACGATAATGATAATTAAGAATAATGAATTCAGAATTGTAAGCTGCAAAATTCGAATGAAATAATTCGAAACATATAATAATATAAACACATAATTCCATAAAAAATAAGCAAACATATCCAAAAAAGCGAAAGTATTAGTAAATATGAAAATAGGCTTCAAACTTCGAAGCAAACACATCATAACCTCATGTAAATTGAAATTTGAAAAATTCCAACAGAGCAAACAGAATTTTGAAGAGATTCCAGCGAACTCAAAACGAAAAAAACATTGAATATCTGGCAGCAAAATTTCAAAACGAAACAAACATCAAAATAACCTCCATCAACTTATAACAAAAACCTCTGAACAGAACCTTTAAATTATCTAAGAAATTGTTCAAATCAAACATAATCTTTGAAGAATCTTAAAAATTGTAAAATCGAACCCAACCTTCAAAGAACCTCACGCAACTCATCGTAACGTAACAGAAATCGTGTACATCCTACACACAGGAAAATGATGCGTCACATTGTCTAAATAGTGACATACTTTCTGCGCGTAGCACTCGTATGCCTTTTAGCCAAGGGCGAACTTGCTCGGGGTAACCCACCTAAGGTAAAAAAACGCATCGGTATTTGGACAATCTCACACGTTTTTCTTTCTATCTGGTCAAACTGGGTCACTGTGACCCACCTAAGGTAAAAAAAGTGCATCGCTACTTAGATAATCTCGCACATTTTTCTGAGTGTAAGCACGAGACTGGGTCTGGCTGGCCAATAAAGTGTGAGTGGCAGCGGTGGATGAAGGACTAGAGCTCGCAGGAGTCAAAAAGTCCTGAGAATTTCTGATCAATGAAGTGCACTTGACACAAGCCACTGCACCGGCTGCATCAGGTGCCGCAGGCAGCAGGTGTACCACAGGAATCAACTGCATCTGCTGTCCCGCTTAAAGCTGCTTTAATCAACTCTAACACCACATGAATAATGCAGCTGCCAAAACAGGCGAACATCACGCAGCTGCGACAACCGCCACGTGTAATGCAAGGAAGCAGGCGGCATTTGATTGCAGAAGCCAGCCTCTCGCCGTGCCATTGTCAGCAGTTGATTGCAGTTCTACTGAATTTCATAAGAATTACATTATGAAACGAGAACAAACACCAGGAATTGTATGCATGAATTGACAGGAACCAATGCAAGTCCAACATGAAACAACATTTATACTCGTTTCACCGACATATGGAAAAGACTCCCGCTGAAGCCGTTGAGGCATCGTGTATAAATGCATTCCTGCACAGAATAGAATCATAGCATGTGAAAAAATCAACCCGAACTCTTGGGGTGTCCAAAGTCATCTGACCAGCGATCAAACTTCGTTCGTTAGGTGTAGGAAGCTCTTCTACCAGAATTAGTTGCATATGTACATCTCCACAGTCATTTTCAAACGCATTTTCGACTGCAAAGATTTGTAAGAGACCGTGTATATATACTATAGCTTATAGGAAATGGCGCAAGGGTTCCAAATTATATAAAAATTTGCAGCAAACTCCACATGCGACCTAGACAGTGGCCCAAAGTCAAGTTCAAACAACAAACTTACTCAATACTCCAATTATTAGCGCATTGAGTCATGATGCCGGACTTTGGCCAGCATATCTTGGCCAGGGGCCAGACTTTCAAAACTCGCTAAGTGAACGTAAGTACTTACGCTCTATTTTCTTGTCTATGATTGGTGGATTTTGCTTGAAAGGCCGTCAATGATTGTCTGATGATTTTACGATCTCTTAACTTTTTTTGAAAGTATAGGCCCAGATAACCTTGAATATCATCAGATCAGCAGCGCAGGTTTAGTCCAGAATCGCCCTGTTGCCGGCGCTGCTCTTCTGTCTCCCAACTGAAGGAGTCACTCCAAAAAAGCCCAGTTTTACCGGCAGTGCGAAAAATTTTCTTAATTACTAAGATTTTTTCGTAAGTTGAGAGAACGCCGAAGTTGGATGAAAATTTCGTGAAATTGCGAGAACCACTGCACCTACGAGTACAGGATTGCGAGAACCACTGTACCTACGAGTACAGGATTACGAGAACCACTGTACCTACGAGTATAGGATTGCGAGAACCACTGCACCTACGAGTACAGGATTACGAGAACCACTGTACCTACGAGTATAGGATTGCGAGAACCACTGCACCTACGAGTACAGGATTGCGAGAACCACTGCACCTACGAGTACAGGATTGCGAGAACCACTGCACCTACGAGTACAGGATTGCGAGAACCACTGCACCTACGAGCACAGGATTGCGAGACCCACTGCGCCTACGAGTACAGGATTGCGAGAACCACTGCAGTACTAGTACAGGATTGCGAGAACCACTGCACCTACGCGGACAGGATTGCGAGAACCACTGCACCTACGAGTACAGGATTGCGAGAACCACTACACCTACGAGTACAGGATTGCGAGAACCACTGCACCTACGAGTACAGGATTCACTAGATCCACTGTGATCACTGCGCATACGGCACACTCTCATTCCACTGCCTCCACGGCATTCTTTGTGTCTATAGCACCCACTGCACCCATAGCAACCACTTAACAAACAACATTATTGCACCCACAGCACCCAAAACACCCACTGCAATTAATGCACACACTGTACCTACTGCACTCATAACACACGCTGCGTCAATTGCCCCCACTGCGCAATGGGTACAATGTAAGTTTTTGATAAAAGATGAGTATATTTGTTTTCAATATGTGTCTGTATTAAATGTGTCTTGGCCTTCTGAATTTACATGAACTAAAAACAATTAATTCGATGGTCGTGTTTACCAGGTTACTGCATATTAATCAATAATGGGTTCAACGATGGTCGCATGATGTACTACAATGGACACATGAATGGCCGCATGTTCTACCACAATGGGCACTTGAATGGTCGTATGTTCTACCACAATGAGCACTTGAATGGTCGTATGTTCTACCACAATGAGCACTTGAATGGTCGTATGTTCTACCACAATGAGCACTTGAATGGTCGTATGTTCTACCACAATGAGCACTTGAATGGTCGTATGTTCTACCACAATGAGCACTTGAATGGTCGTATGTTCTACCACAATGAGCACTTGAATGGTCGTATGTTCTACCACAATGAGCACTTGAATGGTCGTATGTTCTACCACAATGAGCACTTGAATGGTCGTATGTTCTACCACAATGAGCACTTGAATGGTCGTATGTTCTACCACAATGAGCACTTGAATGGTCGTATGTTCTACCACAATGAGCACTTGAATGGTCGTATGTTCTACCACAATGAGCACTTGAATGGTCGTATGTTCTACCACAATGAGCACTTGAATGGTCGTATGTTCTACCACAATGAGCACTTGAATGGTCGTATGTTCTACCACAATGAGCACTTGAATGGTCGTATGTTCTACCACAATGAGCACTTGAATGGTCGTATGTTCTACCACAATGAGCACTTGAATGGTCGTATGTTCTACCACAATGAGCACTTGAATGGTCGTATGTTCTACCACAATGAGCACTTGAATGGTCGTATGTTCTACCACAATGAGCACTTGAATGGTCGTATGTTCTACCACAATGAGCACTTGAATGGTCGTATGTTCTACCACAATGAGCACTTGAATGGTCGTATGTTCTACCACAATGAGCACTTGAATGGTCGTATGTTCTACCACAATGAGCACTTGAATGGTCGTATGTTCTACCACAATGAGCACTTGAATGGTCGTATGTTCTACCACAATGAGCACTTGAATGGTCGTATGTTCTACCACAATGAGCACTTGAATGGTCGTATGTTCTACCACAATGAGCACTTGAATGGTCGTATGTTCTACCACAATGAGCACTTGAATGGTCGTATGTTCTACCACAATGAGCACTTGAATGGTCGTATGTTCTACCACAATGAGCACTTGAATGGTCGTATGTTCTACCACAATGAGCACTTGAATGGTCGTATGTTCTACCACAATGAGCACTTGAATGGTCGTATGTTCTACCACAATGAGCACTTGAATGGTCGTATGTTCTACCACAATGAGCACTTGAATGGTCGTATGTTCTACCACAATGAGCACTTGAATGGTCGTATGTTCTACCACAATGAGCACTTGAATGGTCGTATGTTCTACCACAATGAGCACTTGAATGGTCGTATGTTCTACCACAATGAGCACTTGAATGGTCGTATGTTCTACCACAATGAGCACTTGAATGGTCGTATGTTCTACCACAATGAGCACTTGAATGGTCGTATGTTCTACCACAATGGGCACTTGAATGGTCGCATGTTCTACCACAATGGGCACTTGAATGGTCGCATGTTCTACCACAATGGACACTTGAATGGTCGCATGTTCTACCACAATGGGCACTTGAATGGTCGCATGTTCTACCACAATGGGCACTTGAAGGGTCGCATGTTCTACCACAATGGACACTTGAATGGTCGAATGTTCTACCACAATGGACACTTGAATGGTCGAATGTTCTACCACAATGGGCTCTACGATGGTCGTAAGTACCCCTGCGATGTCGTAAATGTTTTGAGGTTCTGATAGCGCGGCTAATCAGCGCAGCGATAAGGTCATCGCAGCTGCAACAGGTTGCCATCAGGTGCAACAAGTGCTTGCTTAAGTGGCAGCAGGCTAATTGCATTAGTGGCAGCAGCTGCATTACGGTAGTGGCAGCAGCTGCACTACGATAGTGGCAGCAGCTGCACTACGATAGTGGCAGCAGCTGCAACACGGTAGTGGCAGCAGCTGCACTACGGTAGTGGCAGCAGCTGCACTGCGATAGTGGCAGCAGCTGCGCTACGATAGTGGCAGCAGCTGCACTACGATAGTGGCAGCAGCTGAAACACGGTAGTGGCAGCAGCTGCACTACGATAGTGGCAGCAGCTGAACTCTGATAGTGGCAGCAGCTGCAACACGGTAGTGGCAGCAGCTGCAACACAGTAGTGGCAGCAGCTGCACTCTGATAGTGGCAGCAGCTGCAACACGATAGTGGCAGCAGCTGCAACACGGTAGTGGCAGCAGCTGCANGGTGGTAAAGTGGTGGTGGTAAAGTGGTGGTGGTAAAGTGGTGGTGGTAAAGTGGTGGTGGTAAAGTGGTGGTGGTAAAGTGGTGGTGGTAAAGTGGTGGTGGTAAAGTGGTGGTGGTAAAGTGGTGGTGGTAAAGTGGTGGTGGTAAAGTGGTGGTGGTAAAGTGGTGGTGGTAAAGTGGTGGTGGTAAAGTGGTGGTGGTAAAGTGGTGGTGGTAAAGTGGTGGTGGTAAAGTGGTGGTGGTAAAGTGGTGGTGGTAAAGTGGTGGTGGTAAAGTGGTGGTGGTAAAGTGGTGGTGGTAAAGTGGTGGTGGTAAAGTGGTGGTGGTAAAGTGGTGGTGGTAAAGTGGTGGTGGTAAAGTGGTGGTGGTAAAGTGGTGGTGGTAAAGTGGTGGTGGTAAAGTGGTGGTGGTAAAGTGGTGGTGGTAAAGTGGTGGTGGTAAAGTGGTGGTGGTAAAGTGGTGGTGGTAAAGTGGTGGTGGTAAAGTGGTGGTGGTAAAGTGGTGGTGGTAAAGTGGTGGTGGTAAAGTGGTGGTGGTAAAGTGGTGGTGGTAAAGTGGTGGTGGTAAAGTGGTGGTGGTAAAGTGGTGGTGGTAAAGTGGTGGTGGTAAAGTGGTGGTGGTAAAGTGGTGGTGGTAAAGTGGTGGTGGTAAAGTGGTGGTGGTAAAGTGGTGGTGGTAAAGTGGTGGTGGTAAAGTGGTGGTGGTAAAGTGGTGGTGGTAAAGTGGTGGTGGTAAAGTGGTGGTGGTAAAGTGGTGGTGGTAAAGTGGTGGTGGTAAAGTGGTGGTGGTAAAGTGGTGGTGGTAAAGTGGTGGTGGTAAAGTGGTGGTGGTAAAGTGGTGGTGGTAAAGTGGTGGTGGTAAAGTGGTGGTGGTAAAGTGGTGGTGGTAAAGTGGTGGTGGTAAAGTGGTGGTGGTAAAGTGGTGGTGGTAAAGTGGTGGTGGTAAAGTGGTGGTGGTAAAGTGGTGGTGGTAAAGTGGTGGTGGTAAAGTGGTGGTGGTAAAGTGGTGGTGGTAAAGTGGTGGTGGTAAAGTGGTGGTGGTAAAGTGGTGGTGGTAAAGTGGTGGTGGTAAAGTGGTGGTGGTAAAGTGGTGGTGGTAAAGTGGTGGTGGTAAAGTGGTGGTGGTAAAGTGGTGGTGGTAAAGTGGTGGTGGTAAAGTGGTGGTGGTAAAGTGGTGGTGGTAAAGTGGTGGTGGAAAAGTGGTGGTGGTAAAGTGGTGGTGGTGGTGGTAAAGTGGTGGTGGTAAAGTGTTGGTAAATTGATGTTCATGCAGAAGCTTTCAAATATATATGACAAAAATATATGGAAAAATAAATGGAAAATTATTCTAACAAAAGTACCTATAGACTATGATACCTTAAAACGAATTTCTTGCAAACCTAATCTTTAATATGAAAAATTTCAGGCTGCCTAACATATAACTGCTCTGAAGTTTGATTTTATGCTTTGCTCATTGACTTAAATTAGTTTTAATTAAAATAGTTCGACTTATATTCGTACAAGGACCCTTAAAATCGGTGTCCCTGGCAGATTTTTTTCAAAGAAACCTCCCTTAGTTTTTATTAATACAATAATCTTTTAATATCTTTTTCTTGACCAATGAGTGTGTACGCCAACCGAAGACAATGAGTGTGTAACGCCAACCAGCGAGGTCGGCCAGTCAATCAATTAACGATTAAAAATCATATTTAATGTTATTTTTTTCAACATGAAAGCAGTGTGAAAAATGAGGACGCACGATGACGGAATCTAGCACGGTTCGGTTTCCGTTTGGTTCACGTGGCTGATGGTCTGGTTCACGTGGTTGGAGGCCTGGTTCACGTGGCTGGAGGCCTGGTT
>NW_025938681.1:92199-99098 GCF_000764305.2 Hyalella azteca | reverse complement strand
TCTGGTGACTCATGTTCTCTTCTCCTCTGGTGACTCATGTTCTCTTCTCTTCTGGTGACTCATGTTCTCTTCTCCTCTGGTGACTCATGTTCTCTTCTCTTCTGGTGACTCATGTTCTCTTCTCCTCTGGTGACTCATGTTCTCTTCTCTTCTGGTGACTCATGTTCTCTTCTCCTCTGGTGACTCATGTTCTCTTCTCTTCTGGTGACTCATGTTCTCTTCTCTTCTGGTGACTCATGTTCTCTTCTCCTCTGGTGACTCATGTTCTCTTCTCCTCCTGTCTCTTATACACATCTAGATGTGTATAAGAGACAGCCCCTGTACTGCACCAACACGCCTTGTGATGACATCACCTGTACTGCACCAACATACCTTGTGATGACATCACGGCATGTGTTATATCCTTACTATTAATAGTAGGTATGTAATGCACTAACTAATGAAACTAAGAATTTATTACAAAAACTGACCAATTAACCAATTTGCATCACTAATATACGTAATTGCTGTAGCGGATTTCTTATACTGCGGAACAGATTATAATATGACAGGTGTATAAACTATACCCAATTACAGTGTAATGGTTTTATTTAGCGAACCTATAATGGTGGAGTCGAATTCACAGGGTAATGCACCTAATGGAAAGTATGGATGTTGTGTTCTTAAATAAGGATGCACCTTAAATAAGGATGCTCCTTAAATAAGGATGCACCTTAAATAAGGATGCACCTTAAATAAGGATGCACCTTAAATAAAGTGCTACTACATGTTGCCGTCAATTCATCGTTAGCCGTTATTTCTATTTGATTCACTGGTGCTTAATCATTGATGATCTATATTTAATTTTTCCGTAATAATTAGATCCTTAAAGCAACTGTACCAATTCTTATTCAACATTCCAAGAAAGTTTCGAGACCGAGTGGCGCCCGCCAGCTAAAAACTCCCATAAATAGCAATAAAAAACATTGGAACTATCATGCTTAATTCTGCACCAATTCGGCTTAGTTATTTTTTAGGACTACGGAAGCATTTTACTTCCCACGACGGCATGGGGAAGATTCATGAGAATTTAATCATACTCCTGCAGTCGTATTAATGTGCATGATGTTTACTGGAGATTGTCATACAAATATTAACTGTCCAACGCTGTGCACAATAACAATTTTGAAGAGTATATGTTTGAGAGACTGTTATGCTCTACCGTGTAGCGTGTGGTAAGGACTAGACCATCATGCCGAATATTTTGAGGGTCTTACATTAATAATCAATGATATTTGCATTTGAAAAGATTCGAGCAAAACACGCGAGTTACACGATGCACAAAAGTTACTTCACAACGCTCACAACAGCAGACAATTATTGAATAAAAAATAGGATCTAAAATTCAAGGCAACCTTAGTCGGGGTTTTGAGTCCTCGGCTGCAAAGCAGCGCCCAACTCCACAAAAAACTAAGAAATTTTCTGTTCCTGCAGCACAATTTAATAAAACTTTCTCAAACCTGACTTCAAATTACTATTATCCATAACTCACGGTGCAAACAAATATTAAATCATGCTATAATGAAAGGTTAATTGTGATCAAGCACTTTTTGACACTGAATAAGTTTTTGCTCATGCACCGCGGCTGCGAAGACTACCACTCAGAGTCAAAACACTGACAACCTTCACCCACCACGTCCAGGTCGTCACTGAGCCAGGATTGCGACTCGGCAGGTCTGCTCCCCTTCAAAAAAGGCCGCCCAAAAACGCTCCTGATGAAACAAAAAACCATTTTGAATGGAGAGAAGTTGAAGAGCAAAACTTGCTTAGCTGAAAAGAATGCTGGGAAACTTACGAGGGCCGTGGAACAGCCGGAGTGAGTCGTCTTAGCGCCTTGCGTTCGTCAAGCAAGTTGAGAGCAGCAGCGTGCAACATCGCTTGTGCTGCTGTGAGCTGACGGCCGAGGAGGGCCAATACGTCAGATGAAGAAAAGGGAAATGACGTTAAATGAAGGAGAGAAGGGGAATGACGTTAGATGGAGGGAAGAAGGGGAATGACGTTAGATGAAGGAGAGAAGGGAAATGACGTAAGATGGAAGGAAGAAGGGAATGACGTTAGATGAAGGAGAGAAGGGGAATGACGTAAGATGGAAGGAAGAAGGGGAATGGCGTAAGATGGAGGGAAGAAGAGGAATGACGTTAGATGAAGGAGAGAAGGGGTATGGCGTAAGATGGAGGGAAGAAGAGGAATGACGTTAGATGGAGGGAAGAAGAGGAATGACGTTAGATGAAGGAGAGAAGGGGAATGGCGTAAGATGGAGGGAAGAAGGGGAATGACGTTAGATGAAGAGAAAGAGAAAAGGAATGATGTAGGACGAAGAGAATAAGAAGAGGAATGACGTTAGATGAAGGGAATGAGAAGACGAATGACGTAAGATGAAGCAAATGAGAATAGGAATGACGTGAGACAAAGACAAAGAGAAAGAGAATGACGCTAGATGAGGAGAAGATGAAAAACGTAAAGTAAAGACAAAAACAAGAGGAAAGACGTAAGATAAAGTCAAAATGAATCGAAAAAACGTAAGATTAAGGGAAGAAGAAAAACCGAGAGATAAAATGAATAAAATGAGTGAAATTAGCAGTGGCGAAAGGATGAAAGTGACTAAGGAAAATGTTTTAATTTTGAAAAAATACAACGATAAAAGTCGAGAGAAGAAACATACTCTAGTCGCTCCAAACTTCTCAGAACTTTTTTAATTGGTGAGAAGGACTGCGATGTGACTTATGTTGTATATTGTGCTGTGTTGTATGGCTATTGTGTTGTGTTGTGGTGTGTTGTATGGCTATTGTGTTGTGTTATGGTATGTTGTACGGGCTATTGTGTTGTGTTGTGGTATGAAATCACATCATCGAGGTGTAAATCCCTGTGTTGTTACATCACTCTGATGTTACACCTTTGTAAAGTAACATTATTTGATGCAATATACAATCTAATGTATATTGCGTGTAATGAATATTGTACAATGTAACAGCATTGTGATGTAACATTATCGTGATCTAACATCATTCTGGGGTAAAGTCTACGGATTTTACATCCAATATTTAATTACCTGTTCATCCTACGGTATTATTATCGCATCGGAAACGTTAACAACAACGTTAACGGTAATAATCAACTAAATGAATAACTAAGCCTGTGTTAATACGTGTTATTTAAGTGATTATTAATTAAGCGCCGCCCAGCCTTCACCATCATGTACACCTGCTGCTGGACGGCCGTACATGTGCACCTGCTGCTGGACGGCCGTACATGTGCACCTGCTGCTGGACGGCCGTACATGTACACCTGCTGCTGGACGGCGGTACATGTACACCTGCTGCTGGACGGCGGTACATGTACACCTGCTGCTGGACGGCCATTCGTGACTAAGCGGCAACTGAAGAGCTGGATGAGCAGAAGAGCTGGATGAGCAGAAGAGCTGGATGAGCAGAAGAGCTGGATGAGCAGAAGAGCTGGATGAGCAGAAGAGCTGGATGAGCAGAAGAGCTGGATGAGCAGAAGAGCTGGATGAGCAGAAGAGCTGGATGAGCAGAAGAGCTGGATGAGCAGAAGAGCTGGATGAGCAGAAGAGCTGGATGAGCAGAAGAGCTGGATGAGCAGAAGAGCTGGATGAGCAGAAGAGCTGGATGAGCAGTAGAGCTGGATGAGCAGAAGAGCTGGATGAGCAGAAGAGCTGGATGAGCAGTAGAGCTGGATGAGCAGTAGAGCTGGATGAGCAGAAGAGCTGGATGAGCAGAAGAGCTGGATGAGCAGTAGAGCTGGATGAGCAGTAGAGCTGGATGAGCAGAAGAGCTGGATGAGCAGAAGAGCTGGATGAGCAGTAGAGCTGGATGAGCAGTAGAGCTGGATGAGCAGAAGAGCTGGACGAGCAGAAGAGCTGGATGAGCAGTAGAGCTGGATGAGCAGTAGAGCTGGATGAGCAGAAGAGCTGGATGAGCAGTAGAGCTGGATGAGCAGTAGAGCTGGATGAGCAGTAGAGCTGGATGAGCAGTAGAGCTGGATGAGCAGTAGAGCTGGATGAGCAGTAGAGCTGGATGAGCAGTAGAGCTGGATGAGCAGTAGAGCTGGATGAGCAGTAGAGCTGGATGAGCAGTAGAGCTGGATGAGCAGTAGAGCTGGATGAGCAGTAGAGCTGGATGAGCAGTAGAGCTGGATGAGCAGTAGAGCTGGATGAGCAGAAGAGCTTGATGAGCAGAAGAGCTGGATGAATAGTAGAGCTGGAAAAGAAATAGAACCAGACGGAGCAGAATCCCCCTGATGAGCAGGATGAGCAGTGCTGCTCGCTTCTCAGTACGGCGGCAGCTCCGAGTTCCGAGAAGCGCCGAGTCTCGAGTAATCCTGCCGTTAAAATTCTAGTAGCTGCGGGCCAGCAAGTCCCAACTTCACATTTTAGTTCATATTCCTGTGTGTGGTGGAGTGCAAAGCAGGTGTCCGAAACAATAGCGAATTTATCATTTATTTATTCATCAATTTATGTGCCTTAAACAATAGCGAAATAAGTTAGCACATTGTTCATTGTTAGCACATGTACATTGTTAGCACATACACACAATAAGTAGCACATTATGCAATCTGTGCATGGCCCTACCTTTACACTTGCCCGGACTCCCCACCTTGCTGCAGCCAATTGGGTGCTGTACTTTCAAAATAAGTAATGAATTTGTATTTCTGTCAGTCAACCACTGCGCGACATTTCAAGCTTAAACCACCAATAATAGGCAAGAAATCGGCCGCTACGTTTATTTTTAATAGGGTCACGATAGTCCCATGTTGGTATGTTTGGGGGAGGGGGGAATTGGGGCAGGTGTTGAAGAATGGTCGCGTTTTGGTTTACACTACACATCTATGGAGACGAAACTGACTTGAACATTAGTCGTGTAATTACTGCTTTATGACTTTACAGCAGTTAGGAACGGGTCTAAGGTTGTGCTCAAAGACTGTGTAGCTGTGCATGCTTAGGCTGTGCGTGGGTACAGCCTAAAAATTTGCCGACCTAAAAGTTGTCGTCGCGTCAACGGCCGCCTGATGGTGCTACTGGCGCTACTGGTATCCGTAAAGGTGGATACCGGTTATCATCCGTGAAGGTGGATACCGGTTATCATCGGTAAAGGTGGATACCGGTTATCATCCGTAAAGGTGGATACCGGTTATCATCCGTAAAGGTGGATACCGGTTTCACTGTTATCATCTGACCGCTGCCGAGACGACTTTTATCATTCTGGATGATATGAGAGATACCATCATCCATTATGACCCCTGGTAATGGCGGTGTCCGCACGCTAATGACACATTCGCGGTCACCACATGACCTTATCTGGTCACAGTGTCTAAACTTTAATTAACATTTTTCCTTGAAATACTCTCCTAATTCTTCGTCAGAAAACCTCCAGACATTAAATCGTAATCTCGTAGCCACCTTCGCTCTAATATTTATATCGCTTCATATCGATAAATATTGCATCACTGATATTTGTATAAAGCAACTGAAATTTTGAAATCGAAGTAAATAAAAAGAATAAATTTATTTGAACGATAATAAATTTTGAATACTCCTCATATCCGCATTTTGGTTCTCCTTGCATCTAATATCAGTATTATAAACCATAGAAAGTTCATATCTATGTAACACGTGCTAAAAAAGCCAAGTTTGTAATTAATTATAATGACATAAACACCAAGTTTCTTATTAATTATAATGATATAAAACACCAAGTTTCCAATTAAATATAAAGACGTAAAGAACAATATTTCTAATTAATTATAATGAAATAAAACGACAAATTCCTAATTTACAATTAACTAGTGTGCCCCCTAATCAATATAGATAAAGCCCATATGAGCTACGAGACAAAGAGGTGTAACCATAACTATGAAAACCCGAGCTATTTTCTAGTGGTGGAGTGTGTAAGCATCACTTAGAACTAACAACGAAAATAAGGCCGCTTATAATAAAGTATGATAAACCCTGAAAGGTAGGACGGTATATATAGTACGTGCTTGTATCTCGGTACAGTTATAGATTATATATAGACGTTATAGATTCAACACCACAGAGAGGCCCCAGCGGTTCATTATAGTAAAATAATATATATTACTATCGTATTTAATGACAGCGTAGATAATAGTTATGTTATATGTTACTAGAGTATATAGTGACTGCGTATATAATAGTTGTATTTTATATTATTACCGTAAATAGAGACCGCATATATTATAGTTAAATAATATGTATTACTACCGTATTTAATGACATAATATCATTAGCACAAAAATGATATAACACATATATCATTTTATTCGACGACTTAATGAGTGGAAAATTACAAACGTGTGTGTGGAAAATGTATGTTTAGACGTACTTAGGTCACGTGTGGCTGCAACTTTCTAATTCAAAGTTAGACATTTAACTAATGTGCAATGTAAGGAACAAAAATACTAGCA
Source organism: Hyalella azteca (assembly GCF_000764305.2). NCBI lineage: Eukaryota > Metazoa > Arthropoda > Malacostraca > Amphipoda > Hyalellidae > Hyalella > Hyalella azteca. Next base: position 92,618 of record NW_025938681.1, on the reverse strand, counting down.
GAAGGCATGGTTGCATTTATGGGATGTCCAGCTTTTCCCCACTAATTAATTTTAATATAAAATCTGAAGCAAAATGAACAAACGGGCAAAGAAGTTTGCTTTCATTTTAAGATATGAAATTGAACATTTGTAATAAAAAATATAAAGTTATAGATGAACTGATTTCGTATGGCAATCACTGAGCTTCTCCTTACAGTGACTAAGTCTTGGCCATCTCATTATAAACTATCTGAATATCTTAAGCAGCATACAAAACTCGGACTGGAAGTATTTAGTTCCAAAACTCGGACTGGAAGTATTTAGTTCCAAAACTCGGACTGGAAGTATTTAGTTCCAAAACTCGGACTGGAAGTATTTAGTTCCAAAACTCGGACTGGAAGTATTTAGTTCCAAAACTCGGACTGGAAGTATTTAGTTCC
>NW_025938681.1:15431-91253 GCF_000764305.2 Hyalella azteca | reverse complement strand
GTTACGGCTGTATATCGACGTTCAGAACAGTTACGGCTGTATATCGACGTTCAGAACAGTTACGGCTGTATATCGACGTTCAGAACAGTTACGGCTGTATAGTATGTCGATATTCAGAACAGTTACGGCTGTATATCGACGTCTGCCGCGTGCTTAGCTTGCAAGACTTGTCACAGCTGCGGGAGGCCTGAAGGTATGTAAGGAATGATGGACAAACGTCCGTATATGCTTCATTCCTGAGGAGTATAGAAGGAATAATAAAAACACCTCAGATAAATTTATTTCTCGCGTCGTAGCGACATTGGAGGTAATTTCATAGTTCAGGTAGAGGCTGAAAATGAGAGCTGTTTAATTATTTTAAGCTGTTTAGCGATGGTCATGCAAGTACCGATATAAGTTATACGATTGTAAATAAGTTTTATTTATCTAACTAAAATAAAACACGACAAGTTTGATAGCAAAGGCTAGTCCCTTCGAATATCTCGGTAAGATTAACATTATAAACTTATTATATAGGTATAATTATACGTAAGAGATATGTAAATGTTAATCTAGTAATGCTCTGAGGACAGTAATGCTCAGATGCAGACAGTAGTTAGGAATGTGAGCGAACAACAGTTAAATTTCAATGCTTACAAGTTATAGCTGCTGATATGTATGTTTAAAGTTATTGCTGCCAATAAGACTGTTTAAATTATAGTTGTTAATTACGCCCGTTAGTAGTTACATCCGATAACATGTATGTTAAAAGTTATGGCTGACCTTGCACCTGTTAGAAGTTATTGCTTTTATAGCGTCTGGTAAAAGTTATAGCCGACGTTGCGCTATCTAAAAGTTACAACTGCTAATACGACTGTCAAAAGTTACAGCTCATATTGCGAAATTTAGCAGTTATAGCTGCCAATACGACATCTTGGAGTTATAGCTGCTAATGCGTCTGTTTATAACAGTAAGGAAGCAAATTAACATGGAATTTTATTTCCGTATACTACTGATCTGTCGGATTGGATAGACCCGAGCAAATCTGAATGTTCGCGTGGCAAAGTAGAAGGCATTTTTGTTTTAAGTTTATACTCGGAGAACTGAATGGGACATTGTCCTAGTAGTGATGTCCCTTTTGCCGTAGCTTGTCTGAGTCATTCTGATCCATTTCGACACGGTAAACATGCGTTTCAGTGCTGTATACGTCCGCTCTCTGGACGTGTTGTAGGCAAGAAATAGGACAATATGACCGTTTAATTTATCTGAGTGTATGAAATACTCACTATTAAACCCCTAAGTAATTAGGCAAGCTAGCAGAGCAACAGGCCAACAGCATCGGTCTTAAATCCATTCCAGAAATTAGATTACAATTTACAATAGCAAAAGACCAACAGTATATTTTAATTCATTACATGTAATCGTTCAGGTTTCAAAAGGGTTTGCATATCGTCTTTCTTCTGGTCTTTATTTGCTTCTTCAGGTCTTTTGATGTTTTTTTCGGTTCTTATAATGTTTCTTCAGGTCTTTTAATGTTTATTCTGGTCATTTTATGTTTTTTTCGGGTCTTTTAATGTTTCTTCTGGTCATCTAATGTTTCTTCTGGTCATTTTATCTTTGTTTGGGGTCTTTTAATGTTTCTTCTGATATTTTTATGTTTTTTTCTGGTCTTATAATGTTTCTTCTGGCCTTTCAAGGTTTATTCTGGTCATTTTATGTTTTTTCTGGTTTTTTAATGTTTCTTCTGGTCATTTTATGTTTTTTTTCGTGTCATTTAATATTTCTTCTGTTTATTCAAAGTTTCTTCTGGTCATTTTATATTTTTTTTCTGGCTTTTTAATGTTTCTTCTGGTTTTGTAATTGCGAATTCAGGACGAAGGCTCAAGGTGAGTTGCGGGTATAGCGTTAAAGCTGCGCTGTCGGGCGCAAAGCACATACATTCACCGAGACGCTCATTCACAATCGTTTTCATTCATGAATTCACTGTTATTTTTATTCGTAATAAGAAATAAATCCATCTTCTTTAATGAAAATTGATGATAAAATTAGTTAATTTTTTTGCATTTATTTTCGGTGATGAATGATGAACATGAATTCATTAATGTAAAAGTTTAGTGGGAAATACGATATAATCAGAATGAAGCGATGAATTGTCTTCGTAAAACTTGAAGTAAATTTAATCAATTAAGGACTAAAGAAAATTTGAAGTATATGTCTCAATAAAAATTAAATTAAATGTCTAAATAAAACTTGTACAGTACCTAAGGCATCACTTGATCGTCAAGTAGTGATAGATATTAATAAGTCGCAAGCAGTTATACAATAAAACATAACAAATCACAAATAAGTAAAATAATCAAACTCAAGTGAAACTGTAGCAATTTTGTGAAGAAAATTAAGTTACAATAGTTAGTGATATGGTATTTTTTTAAGTGAGTTGCTGGACTGAACTCCTGGCCGATGCAAAACTGGCTTGAAGAACGTAAGTACTTACGCTCTATTTTCTTGTCTATGATTGGTGGATTTGGCTTGAAAGGCCGTCAATGATTGGCTGATGAACTTACGATCTCTTAACTTTTCTTGAAAGTATGGCTTGAAAGGCCGTCAATGATTGGCTGATGAACTTACGATCTCTTAACTTTTCTTGAAAGTATAGGCCCTGACCGATGCCAAATTGGCTTGAAGAACGGCCGGTGTTGTCGCATCTGAGTGCTGACGCAGTTTTTTGACGTCAGTAGTTTCATTTTTCGCATTTTACTAGCAATTTACGAACATTCGGAATGTTGACAGTCAAACATTCTTTGGGTGATCGAAGCTCCAGGCTGTAGACCGACAGACCAGTTCATATCAGACTGGAAAGTTTATGCAAACCGCGTGCACTGCAACAATTAAATTTTGTGTCAAATTTCAGGCATTTCTTCGGAAAATTTGTTTGTAAGTAATTAAATAAATTATTTAATAAGTGATAAATAAATTACATAATATTTTGTTCATAAAAAAAGAAATTAAAAGCATTGATCTCCAATTAAACTTTAATAAATAATAGTTTGTGTTGATACTTTTTAGCGCATTTTCTGACTTATGGAAAAATGCACTATTGTGCTCGCCATATCCGTCTGTCCGTCTGTCAGTCTGTCCGTCCGTGACTTCACGCTTCCGTCGACGAGAAAATGCGCGCTCTGTCACTCGTTGCAGTGAGTACTGAGTTATATTTTTTTATAATTATGCTTTAAGGTTGTGAAATACAACGCAAACTTTCATGTCCCTGAGAGTGAAAGCTGCGACTTATGGATTCACTATTACGAGGGAACAAAATAATTTGAATTTTATCATTGCAATATTGTAATGATCTTTCGTGCCGAGGTTCAATAAAGATCTCCCAATAAACATAATTACTTTAATTTAACTGAAAAGTAAACACTTAAATGATGAACATCGAACAAAGTTAACGTGAACATAGGTTTAGAGCATAGTTACAGGGCAAAGAACTGTTTCTTCTTTCATATGCTAGGGCACAGAACATATACTCGTAGTTCCACACAACACAGTAGTAGATTACGATATACACAAACACTGAATCTTCAAGATATACCAGCTTCTTGTGATCTTCTATCCGGGTTGACTTCTCCCTACATGAACAAAATCAAATTTACATTCAATCGGATAATTTCCCTAGTAGATATCTCGCACAGCATCAACAAACATAATAAATACAATATTGGTTAATATCGACAGTAGAATGTCTCCACAACTCTAGATTATTACGCATACCTCTGCAATTGTTTGAATTCACAAACTAGTTCTTGCGCTGGTCCCACAACAAGTCTGCTCTGAATTCTTACGCTGCTACAGGATGGTCGACACCTTAACTTATCCTACGTTACAAACATTGGTTACTTTTGTTCTTCATCTCTCTCTATTTCCCGAAGTACTCCTGAATATTAAGCTCCTGGATATTATTAGGGGGAGTAATAATGAATATTATTACAATGGAATATAGTGTTTCCGTTTAATTATGAAATATAATGTCTCCATTTAAATATGGAATGTAATGTCCCCATTTAAATATGGAATATAATGTTCCCATCAAAATATGGAATATAATGTTTCAATTTGAAAATGAAATATTAAGTCCACATTAAAATATGGAATATAATGTCTCCATTTATATATGAAATATAATGTTCCCATTTGATGTGGAATGTAATGTGCCCATTTAAATATGGAATATAATGTCCACATTTAAATATGGAATAAAATGTTTCCATTTAAATGTGGAATATAATGTCCCATTTAAATATGGAATAAATGTCCCCATTTAATGTGGAATGTAATGTGCCCATTTAAATATGGAATAAAATGTTTCCATTTAAATGTGGAATATAATGTCCCCATTTAAATATGGAATAAAATTTTCCATTTAAATATGTAATATAATGTCCACATTTAAACATGGAATAAAATGTTTCCATTTAAATGTGGAATAAAATTTTCCATTTAAATATGGAATTTAATGTCCCCATTTAAATATGGAATATAATTTCCCCATTTAAATATGGAAAATAATATTTCCATTTAAATATGGAATGTAATGTACCCATTTATATATGGAATGTAATGTCCCCATTTAAATATGGAATATAATTTCCCCATTTAAATATGGAAAATAGTATTTCCATTTAAATATGGAATGTAATGTACCCATTTAAATATGGAATGTAATGTACCCATTTAAATATGGAATGTAATGTACCCATTTAAATATGGAATGTAATGTACCCATTTAAATATGGAATATAATGTCCCCGTTTAAATATGGAAAATAATGTTTAAATTTAAATATGGAATATAATGTCAGACTTCGATGATGAAACAATAGCACTGCCAAAGTTAAGGAATATCACGTCTACTACTTGTAGAATGAACCCTGCGAGAAATAACAGGGTGGGAGCTAGTGTAAGTGAACTAGTTTCAGTATTTGGACACACAACCCATTGATTTTTCTGGTTGGGGCATGTGTCACGATTAGAGTTGTGCTTTTATACACACAAAATAATACTCTTCACGTATCAAATTGTTCAAATTGTCAATTTCGTATCATTGATACGTCAAAGTGGGTCACATTGACCCACAAAAGGGCTAGAAACGTGCACAGTTATATGAACAATGTCACACTCATTTCCTTGAGAGTGTGCATACAACAACGTCACCAACACGACGAATAAATCTCGACCGGACGAACGTCTTCAAGTTAGTCTTAGTGTTGCGCTATTTTATAAGCAATAAATAAAATTTTATATATTACAGTTTTTAATTAAAATATTTTAAAATAATATGATATTAAATAACATTTTCTTTAATCGCTAAAAAAGTATTAGTTTGTGCATTTTTTGCTGTCTTGAAGCCGATGATTTATTGAATGAATTATGTAAAATATTCTCACTGTTCACGCAGATAATATTTGGTTCTAATTTTCAGCCTCAAGGAAAACGATATTTGGTAATATTTCAAATCTTTTCACATATAATACTGATAACGTTATACTCAGTCGTATTTGCCAAGTAATCTTCAGTCATGAAACAGATATATAATATTCTGTAGCTCAATCTTCATACAACGGTCGCGGTTTAAATAAACCGTTGTCCATTCAATATTCACAAACCTTGGTTATACGGAGACGTATTAAATTGACGTAATTAGAACGTATTGATTAGACGTAATTTAAACGAATTTATTGGACGTAATTAAAAGGTATTGATTGTACGTAATTAAAACGTACTGATTACTGATTAGACGTAATTAGAACGTATTGATTAGACGTAATTTAAACGAATTTATTGGACGTAATTAAAAGGTATTGATTGTACGTAATTAGAACGTACTGATTACTGATTAGACGTAATTAGAACGTATTGATTAGACGTAATTTAAACGAATTTATTGGACGTAATTAAAAGGTATTGATTGTACGTAATTAGAACGTACTGATTACTGATTAGACGTAATTAGAACGTATTGATTAGACGTAATTAGAACGTATTGATTAGACGTAATTAGAACGTATTGATTATATGTAATTAGAACCTATTGATTAGACGTAATTAGAACGTATTGATTATACGTAATTAGAACGTATTGATTATACGTAATTAGAACGCATTGATTATACGTAATTAGAACCTATTGATTATACGTATTTAGAACGTATTGATTATACGTAATTAGAACGTATTGATTAGACGTAATTAGAACGTATTTATTGTACGTAATTAGAACCTATTGATTAGACGCCACTAAAGCAATTAGAGTGAAGCAGACTTCAGTGTATGAAGAAAATTGCCCAATAGATAATGGAGGATAAGGGTTGAGAAGCTCAATTACAGAAGCACCCAAACAATAATGATCAACATTTAATGTCCATTGTATGTCATGCATTCATTGTTACGTTATCGGTTTAATTTGTATTCGAATTAAAATCTCTATTGAATTCAGCGAATTTCTTTTTTGGGCGCCGCGTTGAAGTCGGTGGGGCTAAGTAACATGAACAGCGCCTGAGATAAACGCAAATTAATATCTTCAAGTAACAATAATTAATCTACTTAGATTCAATTCATATTTTCTTGATTGATTTAATTTAAATTGTATTAAGCGGTCTGAAGACTATCTGAAATAGGTATAATAGGGCCACTGCCAATTGATCAAGATAATAATATGATTATCTTGCTGATCAATCTGGAAATTTGAATTTCATACTCAGGATTGTATCTTGATAATAATTTAATTATGTAAATAACAGTTTGATGATGAGAGAATAATTGGATAATCTAGATATTGAATGGTTAGTCTAGATTATAATTTAACGATCTAAATAATTAGATAATTTATATACTGCTTGGAGAATCAACATTCTAATTGGTTATGAATAATCGATAAATATTTATAATAATATAATAAAGAGACTACCAAGCGATTAGATGATCGAGCAATACAATCAGTGTCCTGCACTCGACCTGAGAACGGACGTAGAAGTAATACGCCTTTTACTAGGTCTGTAAGGGTCGCCTGCCGAAGACCACAACTGCTCTGGATGTAATGGACCATCATGATTCCTGCCTTCCGGAACGTAGCCTTCAACACTTCAAGCCGTCCGTATCTAGGCCGTGGGTCGAACCAGCCCTCGGTCGAACGGCCACTTGTCGAAGGACGATAAATTTTGGAACAGAACTATGCTATCTGAAACCTAACCTCAGTTGCGGTGAACGTAAAATTACGTAATTTGAAGATGCCCAGAAGTCATATTCGATCCACGGCCTGGTGGTGCACGGCAGGTGGTGGTTAAGGCCGGATAAGGACTAAGCCGAGTGGTGCACGGCTGATTGGTGTAGGTCCGGAGAGATCCAAGGCGTTCGATTCAGGGCTTATTGGTGCACAAAATTGTTGGTGCACGGCTGCGCTCCCGGTCTGTTAGACGTGAGGATGCTGGCATCGCGACATTGGTCCCCCCTCTACCGCCGTATGTCACTCCCAAGGAACATAACTTTCAACCTAAATTATACGTAAACTATTGAGTGTAGCAACCTGAGGACGTTTGTACGCAACAGAGAACATTTAAAAGTAACTTTCAACTTTAATTATACGTAAACTATTGAGTGTAGCAACCTGAGGACGTTTGTACGCAACAGAGAAAATTTTAAAGTTGTCGTACGTGGCGGCAACCACCAGTGCAAGTCATTTTGCGTTCACTGGAACTTATCCTTTTTGGGAAATAGGCTTGTGACAATATTGCTCCGGTTACTCGTGTCAGGCGGTAGAGGGTTAAAGACGTTTAAACGTTTGATTGTACCAAACCCCCTATGCATCGGCTAAGGCTTCAGAGTCAGTGACCAGACAGTGTCAGCGTTTTACAATCTGCGCTCCGCATTAGGGAATGAAACACGGTAGACCTATAGCTCTACTGGATCAAGGTTTGGATACCAATTACACGGTATTACAGATGTGCAAATGAATATGACAACTGGAGTTAATTGATGTTGTAACGTCCTAGGTCAGTGCTAATAGTATAAATATGTAGCTAACTTATATTTAACAGGATTCTAATTGCAGTTCATAATTATTAATGATACTGAAGGCAGTAACAAGGATAATAATATTGAGTTAAGAGTTGATGAGTAACTCCGTTAAATTATAATAGGCTAGCAACGTTCATAGAAAATGAGTTGAAGGGGTAACTGCAGGAAATATATATGCATGGACGCTACAGGCCAACCTGTGTGTAAAAATTGCATCGTTATTCAGACAAAATTTCACTCATTTTTTTTCGAGTGTGATGACGAACACTTAATGAGACAGACCAGTGGATAAATTAATTAACAATAATCAATAAATAATTAATAATGAAAAATTAAATAATAAATGGATAATTCTTTATAAGCTTCAAGACAAAATTTAATGTAAGAAATCGTTAAAGGCTTACATTCGTCGAGGCGAATGGACAATAAAATGCAAAGCGATTAAAAATTTGTTTGTTTTTACAAATATTTCGAACACATTTAGTAAACATAGATCAACAGCGAGTGAGGGGTGGGCAGTGAACTGAGGGGCAGAAGCAACTGAAACAAAACAAATTTAATATTATTTTATATGCTTTGCTAAGCTGAGCTCCCAGGCCCCACCACAGCCCATGCATGTACACATTAAACAAACTCGGAGAAATATCGCTGACCTTTACAGCTCTCGTCGCAGGTCACATAAATATCAATTCGTTATAGTTTCCGCAGGCAGCGGTCGAAAAAATTCAGGTTGATAATAACACATTGAATAACATTCAAGGTCACATGAATATAATTTCGTTGAAATTTCCGCAGGCAGCGGTCGGAAAAATTCAGGTTGATAATAACACATAATTCAAGTAAGTGTTCCGCTTGATGAAATGGGCGATACAGGTGAAAGTGGTAGTTCAATCTTCATTTGAATGAAGAATGTATTCTAGTTTTGTGTATGAAATGGGACTAGGATGACTAGTGTTGCCTCAAAAAGTGGAAGATTAAATCCTAATATCTGTTTTTTTGAAGCCAAAATGAATGATAAAAGTTCCAAAACTTTATCAAAGTAACTTTAGCAAAAGGAATGCAGTGCATGCTTTGATAACAATTGCGTTCTGCAAGGCCCACGAAAGCTACTGGCTGCCGTTAAAATGTTGTACAAATTATCACAAATTAATATACAAATCAATCAAAATTCAAAAAATATTATAAAATTAATCTCGCATGCAGTGATTTAGACAAGAATATTTGTGCTTCAACAATGAGGACCACCTTATTAGCAAAAAACTGTAAAACTATTGAACGTAATTCATTCAGCTGGAGCACACACGGTAAATTAGCTGGAATGTCAGCCGGCAAAACAAGCGTTCCGTCAAACGCCTGTAGATAATAAGATGAACGTCGCCCTTCCATTGTATTTGTCTAGAAACTTTTTAAATATATGATTCTGAAATCCAGTTGAACTCCTAAAACAATACATGATTGAACATCACGATGATTTAGAAGCATCAAGCATGTCAATGCGTGAAATATCAAACAGTATTTCGGTGCTTCTCAACTAACTACCTAGGTTTCATCAGCTGACACGAGGCTCACAAATATAAATACTTTCACATATTACTTTCTCGAAATATATAACAAACAACAAAATATTTTCAAAATTAAGCGTTTCAATTTCTAGATTATCCATCCGTCTGGACTGTCGTCTGTGGGGCACTACACTGTCGCCTGTGAGGCGCTACACTGTCGCCTGTGAGGCGCTACACTGTCGCCTGTGATGCACTACACTGTCGCCTGTGAGGCACTGGCGCCTGTGAGGCGCTACACTGTCGCCTGTAAGGCACTACACTGTCGCCTGTGGGGCGCTACACTGTCGCCTGTGAGGCACTACACTGTCGCCTGTAAGGCGCTACACTGTCGTCTGTAAGGCACTACACTGTCGCCTGTGAGGCACTACACTGTCGCCTGTGAGGCGCTACACTGTGGTCTCAGTAAGGTAGGACAGCGCTGCGGCGCGCGCCTGGGCAAGGCGCTTGAAGGCCTCCTCGGCGCCTGGGGCGGCGCACTTGTCGGGGTGCACGAGGGCGGCGAGGCGGCGGTAGCTCTTGTTCACGTCCTCCCTGCACGTCAGCATGGCCGTTATAATCTACGTTAATATAGAGGGTAGTTAATGATCGTTATGGTCAACGTTAATATAGAGCATTTCATTGGAAATAACTGATTACCTGAAAACGATTTATTGTTCTATATAAGATCAAATGATTTAAGATTTACATTAGTTCGTTGGTTGCTCCTGACTAGTTCGTTATTGTTACAATTAAGAGAGATTATTCAATTGGAAATGACTTATGAGTGCACATTACCATAGTTCGATACCGTCAGCATTCACAGAAATGATTTAAGGTGAGCGTCTGGGTCGAAAAATTGAAAAATTTGGCTTTTCCGTTTTTAGGGCTCATTGTGTAACTGCGGAAAAGGCGCGTCTAACGCAGCAAATCGCAAGTACCTATGTTCGTGCTCCAGTTTTTGCGTAAAGCAGTTTCAAGTTTATATTGAATGAACATTTTCAACAAAATTTTCAAAGATTATTCAGAAAAATTGAATTTATAGAGCATTATTCGCGTTAATTGCGATCTGCATTTTAAAGCTAGGTACAAACAAGGCGTGTTGAACGCAGCAAATAGCAATAGTTGTTGTTTCAAGCCGTTTTGCACTTTTATAAGCAATATATAGTCACATACACATAAATGATCATTTTATATAAATAAATATATCAGAGTTATTACATTTATAGCTCATCTTTCGCATTAAACTGGACAAGAATAAGTCTAAAGATGCGTGATGGTATCCTCAAGACGAGCAATTGGCAATGGAAACGCTCGGGCTACAGTATCAAGCAGTTTCTTTTATCAGTTTTTTGTTTTTCTATTAATTTTACTTATCTGGTGCTCCTGAACAATTAAAATTTTCAAAATACGCCATCTTAAAAATCTATCCCCTCATGTGATATGTGAGCTACAACATTGAGAGATATATCATTACCGTACCTATATTCATAAAGACAATATCTAGCAACTATAGATGCTCTTTTTTCTGATTTGTACACGGTTTGGATTATATATTATATAAAAAATAGAGGGAGGTGGGAGATATGGGAGAAAAATGGAAAAAGTTGTATAATAGAAATAAAATAAAAAATTGCAAAAAAAAGGGTTTCCAGAGTCCATAGATATTCTATTTACAAATTGAATGATAATCTTTCGATATTGTAGCACGTAAATCAAAGGATGTAAGGATTCTTGCCGTTTTCTATGTATTTCACGTTTCTTTTAGTTTTTTTCTATAATTCACAGGAGGAAATTATCTACATTCTATTATCTATTATCTCTTCTACAACTGCGTACGAGGTTTTACAGAGCTCCGTCTGTACATAAATAAGTTTTTTTTTACTCAGAAGCTCCCCTTAATTGAAAATGACTTAAGAAAGCACATTAGTTTTTTATCGTGACCATTAAAAGAGATGATATTATTGAAGATGATTTATGATTGCACATGATAAGTTATAATTAATGATTGAAGGTGAATATGTGTTGAAATTACTATGATTATTGTTCATATAGATACCTACGTATGGTTAACCTGGACAGAACTAGACAATAGTTACAAGAAATAAGTTCTAATCGATTCCTTCATCGATCAATGAAAAGAAGGGGAGTTAATATCCGTTTGATTGAGCCACATCGAGTGATTAAATAATTTGCCCGAAAAGGTAAATGATTTCGAATGATTGATTAATGAAGTGTGCTTTCTCCAGTTTGAACGTCAGAACTATTACGATTATTATAGGAACTATAAGGTAAATGATTTCGAATGATTGATTAATGAAGTGTGCTTTCTCCAGTTTGAATGTCAGAACTATTATGATTTATAGGAACTATTTAATTTCTTAAGTGCACATAAGTTGTACAAACTTGGTGGTTCCTCTGCGGTTAAGTTGGAGTTTGTGGAAGTGGTCGGAAGAGCTCAACAAGCGACCGATGGCAGCCTCTGCTTCAGTCTCACTGCCAGCCTGAAATTATTATCAATAATCAACATAAACAACAATCAACATAAAGAATAAGTTGAATAATAATTTGTCATACGAAATAAGCACAAATTCATAACGAGGAAAGATAACCAGGTGAAAATGTTGCTCCAATTTTTCAAACTAGAATCAAAAGCAATAATGACTTTAATCTGAATGGCAAAGACAAAAAATTATATTCTAACATTTCATCATTTAACTGATAGTAATAGTTGGGCCATGATTGAGATTGAACCAGTAAACCGTCATATGGAAAACTATGGATTTCTTTCTTGCTAAGGCCATGGGCCTATTCTCGGTAATAACAGGCCATGGACCTATTTCTTCAGTGCCGACATTTTTATTCTATTCTATAAACTTCAAAATTAAATCTATCAACAAATTGCTTCCGACTCCCTCCATGAAACAAGACCGAGCATGAGGAACAGGCTGATATGAGATCTTTAGGTCGTTTCTTTGGTAACCAATGAAATAAAACTAATAACAAACAAACAAAAAACAGCATAATTCATGATAATAATAGTCATAATTCGGACACAAACCAACCGTGGTGGTTCTTTTATTGGGTGTAGGAGGTATGCCGCCAGCATCAGCACCACCACCAGAGGCAGTACAACCGTTTTTGGTGCCGTTACTGCCATTTTTAGTACAGTTACTGCAATTTTTGGTGCGGTTACTGCCGTTTTTGGTGCTGTTAAAGCCATTTTTGGTGCCGGTGTTCTGCTGATTGGAAGGTGTAGGAGATTTTCGAATGTTCTCCTTGCCGTGTAGAGCAGCCGAGAACAGTGACTGTGGACAAAATGCTAGCTTTAATGAACTGAAGGATGAACTGGTGTGAGTCATAATGCTGCACCCCAACAAACACAACGGAAGGAAGTACGATTGAGAGGGTGACCTGTGCCATTAGAACTTCAATATGAAAGTTTTGCCTGTGACTCACAGATTCATGCGGACCAAAATCAATGAAGTCTGTTGTTTGGAGTTTAATGCGAATAGCACATAATTGCATATCATTGCCCAGACATCATATACCGGTAGTGTTATGAGTTAGTAACTCAAGGCAACTCACCGAGAAGGCTGGGCAACTCACAGAGAAAGCAACGCAACTCACCAAGAAGGCTGGGCAACTCACAGAGCTGGCAACGCAACTCACCAAGAAGGCTGGGCGACTCACAGAGAAGGCAACGCAACTCACCAAGAAGGCTGGGCGACTCACAGAGAAGGCTGGGCGACTCACAGAGAAGGCAACGCGACTCACCAAGAAGGCTGGGCGACTCACAGAGAAGGCAACGCANCAGTAATCAAGAAATTCCTTCCAAAACTACTGAATGGATTTGAACGAAACTTAGTATTTAAATACCTAACCTCAGCAACGGTGATGTTTAGCTCGCTACAATTTTTTCGTTTTACCTTTGTTGGCGAGTTATACGTCCATATGTATACGGATATACGTAAACGGCTCTTGGTTAAATCGGCCGGTAGAAAAACCGGTCGTTCCTCCTATATCTGTATAACTCGCGAACGAAAGCAAAATAGGAAAATTGTCGCGAGCTAAACAACACCGTTGAGAGGTTAGGTATTTATATACAGAGTTTAGTTGAAATCTATTCTGTAGTTTAAAAGATATTTCTTGATCGCCGCGAATTTAAGCGACAAATTATCCGGCGATACAGGCCGAATATAAGGAAGTGTGAAATCAAGAATGACTGTGAAATGAAAAAAAATCGTAAACGAAGGTAAAATAAAAAATTTTACAAGCCAAAAACATTAACGTTTGTAATTAGGAATGTATATTCAAAATTTTGTTCGAATCTGTTCAGTAGTGTGGAAGAAATTCTTTGATCACTGCGAATTTCGGCCTTTATTGCAATATAAATCACGAATGAAGGTAAAATTTTTAAAAAATTTTATGAGCTAAAAATCAACTTTATGTTTTGATGAATATATGTTCCAAGTTTCCTTGAGCTGCGTTCATTAGTTTGGCAGATATTACTTGATAATTGAATTAGGAGATTGGTCGTGCGACTGGCCACGAGTCCGGCCGTGAATTTGCCCGAGACGTCCTAGGTTTCTAGTGCTGAAACAGTTAAAACAGCTTAAAAACATATTGGTTCACTAAATGGGGTTCTATTTGTGAAATACACATTTGTGTTTCAACATTTATCTACTAAAATTGCAGCGTACTAAATTTCAAGAAAGAGGCGTATGTTTTTATATGTGTCTGTGGGGGGCGCTAGAAGTTCACTATAGGGAGCCAACGGGGGCGCCAGCCTGAAAAAGTTTGGGAACCACTGAATTAAAGTAGGTATGGCATTATGGTCTTGGTAAAAAGTGGTTCTTTCATGTCAAAGCAATTTCATTTCATCAGCCATGATTTGATGTTGTATATACTTGATTTGATGCTGTACTCTCAGGGTCTTCATTGATGAGCTCTAAAATCGAAGAGAGTCTTGCATAAATGAAAATATTGCATTTAAATTAAATTACAAGAAGCATCCCATTACATGTTTGGAGCAAACAGGTTGCAGTAAAGCCCACCTGTCGGCCAGCAGGTCGGCCTCCAGTGTCACTGCGGTTGCCAACAACCACCACCTCTAGCGTGGACACTCCACTCCTGAGTAGTGAACAACACATTGAGGCCACACATTTCTTTTTTGCAAATTAATCTTTATATTGCTTAAACTATTCAAGGCATAAAAAAATGGTCGATTATTAGCAAGGGAATCATAGACAATGATTTAAATTTAATTTTAATGATCGGAGTTTCCCACAAAAATTGTTTGATAGGCAAGAAAAACATGAAAAATTTCATGAATTAGCAATATAGATCAGTGAAATGTTATCCTAGATACTGAAACATATAAGAACCATGTTAAGCTAAAGGGAATTAATGGGAGTTTGGATTCAGCTTGCTTTACTATACAGCAATTAAATTTAATATAACTTCATTGCTGATATTTCAAATCTCAGTACCTACACAGACATGGAACCATGAATATAATAAATTAAACTCCTGAAACTAATTTTGTTTTCATGCTGATGTAGGTAATAACTAGCAAAGAAGTATATAAAGTTTATAATGTACCATTGTTATATGGGGGCATTTTTTGGCTACCTTGCACACATATCACACTGCTTTAGGGTAAACAATAAACGTTTATGTGTTTGTTCATGATTTATTATGCTGTATATTACCTTATTTGTTGTTATTACATGCTAATCCTTGCGTCATTCAATGCCAAATTGTTACATTAGTTTTTTGTTTACAGTTATCATGAACTTGATTCTTTATTAGGTTCATTTATTAATTTGCTTAGCAACACTGTTTTTAACTTACACCAGATTTAGAATTAGCCCACTTAGTGCTTGTAATTCTTTTACCTGTTATTCACTGAAGCTGTTCTGTTCCATTATATTAATTGCTTCATAGATACTTTATTAAAATATATGATCATAGGTTCTTGGGTTTCAACTAGTTTCAGTGTAACTTCCTCAATATGATTTAATGTTGTCCCTTCCGTTTTTCTTAAAGGAATCCTTAATTGTTCTCAATGTTTTATACAGTGCATAAGAAAAGTAAATTAAATTGAGATTTTGCACCCTTCAGTTTACTGTACTGAGGGATCTTATTCCCCTGCATTAGGCTCATGTTAGAATTTTAGAACCACTCAGGTAGGGCTCCAAGCATTTTCTTTTTGTGCCACTTTGAACTTTTTTGATTAATTTATGTTAATTTCAGTTAAAGTACAAGATCCTCATTTATAATTCAATAGAAAAATTGTATTCATGAACCACTGAACATTATGGTCATTTCTAATCACAAGAGCAACCATAACATCTTGATAACAATGCCCAAGCTAATGCAGCTGATTTATTTCATTATATTCAATTAATGTCAATGGGAAGCCAACAAATTTTAATAGAAACAACAAAAAATTATTGGATATAATTTCTCACCATCACATTGAGCTGTCAGTCAATGGACTTTTTGACCGCAGTGACAATCAGTTCTTGTTGATGCCTGAGTTATTAGCTCAATGGCGTTGCATATACGCCACAATCCTGTTAATGAAACACAAAATCCAAACTAGACAGGAATTGATGAGAGGACTGATCAGTCTAAACTAAAAGTGTAAATAAGGTGAGTTAGAAATGAAAGGTTAAAAAACATCAGTATACAAATGTTCTCTGGTGCTACATACTGTAATAGACACATACCGTCAACTGGAGTGACTTCGGCCACACCTAGGTACAACAGAAACAAATGCAGCAAAACAAAATAATAAATGTCGGCTAAAGTGACTGGGGAGACTTAGGCCACCAAGGTGACTTTGGGCAATGTTTTTTATTTTGTTTTGCTGCCATTTGTTTCTGTTGTGGGTGCAGCCAAAGTCATCCCCAGTGGCTAAAGTCACCCTAGTAGATGGTATCAAGTAAGAGCACAGAAAACACACATGGACCTTGCTGCATTGGTCACTCCATCTGTACAAGGTTAATTTTAGTCTTAACTAATACCTATTTAATTTCTGTATGAAATTAAAAAAATAATGTTAACAAATTAAGACAAATACAAACTTGAATTGTACACTTAGCTTCAAGGCAAAACTCAAAAACATGTTATTCAACAATCATGAGATATTCAGACACCAATATCATAAAAACTGCAACTTTAGAATAATGTACTAACTGGCCAAGGTTGTGGTGTAGCTCAGCCATCCAGCTGTCCAGGGCCAGGAAGGAGGCTTGGTCAGTGACGTCATAGACCAGCAACACGCCCTGCATGTCTGCATAGAACTCTGATCTCACCTGACAACAAACAAGATAAAACATATATATTATCATCACACATATCTACACATTGAATCTGTTAAATATATAATGCAACAGAAATTATTTTCAACTGATAATACTGTAAGAAATGGCTGCCATTGAATTAAATAGCAGATCTTAGGTTCTAAATATTCAATCAAAGAAATAAAAATCCGTGTAATACACAAATAACGGAATCAAGAGGGATTATTTATTACAAGGGAAATTACCTCTTCAAAGAGGGGGCTGCCAGAGGTATCAAAGAAGTGTACTGACACTACCTGGTCATCAACCTCAACTCTAGTGGAGCCATAGTCTATGCCAATGGTGGGGATGTAGCGGGCAACAAACCGCTGCTCGCAGTACCGCTTGATCAAGCAGCTCTGCCACAGAAAAAGGGAATAGCCCATGATGAATAAGGCTTTGAGACAAGGGGATAACTTGCTAAGGAGTCTCTAAAGTATGCTTCCTAATTAGTTATTAACAGGAAATTGTGCAAAACAAATACATGTCCAACAGATTTAGCACTTTGCATTTAGTGTGTAGTCAAGGCACAAAGCAGGAGAAGAATTGTGGCAGTGTCCTGAATTTAGATTGTCAGTAAATAAGAAAATAGGTAATCTGATTTGATTCATTTTCAAAACATAGGTACGTAGTGACAAAAGAATTCTATCAACAGCATGGGCAGCAAGTTTTGGATACTGTCGACACCATGTCATATAGGTTTTAAAAAGCTTGGCTCATGCATACTGAGTACTGACACATTGACTATTTCGTAAACATAATAACCTG
The DNA here is from genome assembly GCF_000764305.2 of Hyalella azteca. NCBI lineage: Eukaryota > Metazoa > Arthropoda > Malacostraca > Amphipoda > Hyalellidae > Hyalella > Hyalella azteca. The sequence goes on along the minus strand of NW_025938681.1, from coordinate 73,547 downwards.
AGACTTTGAGGCTAATGATAGTCATGAAATTCTTTAAAAAAAATGTTATAACAAGCATTAATTTTGTTAAAAATTTCATTCATGTAGGAAAATATGCAGCAATAACTGATAAAGTTGGTAACCAACAGAAAGTGGCTTACCTTGCCCACACCCTCATTTCCCAGGCTGAGAACTCTAATCCGTGGGAGGTTTTCTGGCTGAGTTGGCATTCTTGGTCTTGACTTCTTTGATCTAGAGCTGGCATAATCCATTGTTTATCTAATTGAAATTCTTCAAAAACCTACATCAAACAAGATAAACTAGTTTTATTTTCTGTAGTAAAGATTAACAAGATCCATAAGGGCAATATTTCTCCAAGGGAAAGAAAATGAGCTCCAGTTTCTTCAATAGGAAAGTGTTTACACCTAGTCTTAGGAGGAATAGTTGTATGGTTATTTGAAGCCAGTGTTACAGGCTTGGCTTGAAGCTAATAAGGAAAATAAAAATGTAAATCATTCAAAGTCACTTGCACTACATATAATCAGCAACTTCTTTATTGAAGTCTACTAAAAATTACCAATCTCACCCATGTCCTTTAACTAGAACATAATTTTTGTATTATGGAATGCTTAACCATGCACGTGTTCATCAAAACAAAACTTAGTGCATTTTGAACAACATATCCAGAGTAAATAATTAAATTACCAAAATTTGAGGCAGAAATTTTAATCCAGGTAGAATTTAATTCTTAGTTTACAACATCATAGAAGAAAATAAAATTACAACATTAACTCTGGTCATTTTAGCAATTAGTGACACCAGAGTAACAGGTACATTTCTTCATAGCCTAATAAGGGCACCAATTAGATATGATACTCCCATTGTGTCATCCAAGGAAATAGATGGATATTATTTAATTTCTTAAATGGATAACAATTTCAAAATATCCTAATGATGTAGAGTCCTAAAATACCATTCCTAAAATCCATTGCAAATCTTGAGTAAATATAATTAAAGGATGACAAAGTATTGACAATTTGTAAATTATTGTTTCAGGTTAAAAAATGTTTTTAATTTTTGTCTCATTTGAATGCAAGTTTTGAGGGATGGTAGGTACCGGTACCATATGTCTTGCAAACATTTTACCTAATTTCATGATTTAAATTAATAAGTTAGCTTGATCATTAGTTAATTTGATTAGAAATAACATTGTTAATTAACCTAATTTCACACCAATAATTTAGAGATTGTTTGTTTTATCACTCCATCACAAAGGAAGGGACAGAATTCTTTAATTGTCTGAAGACTCTTATCATTAGTCTGCTAAAATTGCAAGTTAACCAAGAATTTAACAGCAAAGTAACCACCAAGTAAATTAATCATTTCTCCGATTAAATCATATTCATTCATTTAAATTATTTATTGTTATCAACACTGAATTGTTTTGCTAAGTTCCTGTCCTTTATCATGTCTGCACTTCAAATATAACTTTATAATTAGGTTAAAAAATTATAATTCAATATGATAAATCACACTGAATATATAGGTACATACTTATATATAAATGCAATTACACTTTTAGTGCATATGTGTCTGCACATATGCACTCATAACTTTCCAACTGTTTTTTTTTCATATTGATGTTTTTTAAGGCTTTCATTAAACATATTTGAATAGTCAGCTGTGTAGATATGTTTTGTACTATTGTAGGTATTTAAAACTAATTTTGGAGAATTTCACATACATTGAACAATTTTTGGAGCTTGCCATGGATTGGCATTAATAAAATTTTCATATACTGGTACTAGTATTGTGTTTGGTTGCCCAAATATAAGCATATGAGCACCCTAATTGGGTTACACTTTTCAGAAGGGATCTACTTTAATATCTGAGTTCCTGACATCCAAGATATCAGGAGCCTAGTGAGTTCCCTGCAAGCCCAAATTTGGTGCAAATTAAGGCTGATGTTTCAAGTTGATTGCACCCAGTGGATCTCCCTGCATTTATAATGATATAATATAGTGGTATCAGCATTTAGTAGGCCATAGGCCTGTTGCCGATTCTTGACATTGCAGAACATCCATATCTTGTTGCAGGCTTGAATTTGCTACTCACCGCTTTGAATTTTCTTTGCTTAACCGCCTGGCCTCCTTGCTGATTTTGACCAGAAACTGATGCACAGAGCTGGGATCAAACCTGCACCTCTGACCTCTCTACTTTAATCTTGGTACTCTGAACTTTAACCACTGGGCCATCCTGCCCATAAGATGGAGACTGAAGAAATATTGCTATGGAGAGACTGAAAAAATATTGGAATATGTAAATGGTTATTAGCTTTCTAAGAATTTAATAATAAAATGTGCAAAATTTTTTCATTAGAATCTTAATTCAAAGGGTAGCCTACCCAATCTTGTGAATCTGTCAATTGTGTGGACAGGCTTAAAATTTTCCTACTTGTAACTGAAATCTCGAGACTCCAATGTGACAAATATTTGATACATTTGGAATCCTGCCAGGTGGTGCAATTTTGTTAACAATTAGATAGGAGGTATTTCATCTGGCAGAAATCTTGCAGTACCAGACATGGTGGGAAAGCTCTAGTTGCAGGCCCACAGGCACAGCTCGCAAGTTAAATGTTTTCCACGCTTGCTTGTGAATTTTCTACCTAACTACTCTGGGTAGACAATCCACAAGATTGAGTTTCATTGATATTTACTACAGCCTCATAGATCCAGATTGCAAGCAATATGAAATTCTAATTAACATTTAAGCTCCACCATCTATACAGACATAGGTAGGGTAAACGCGGTATATTCCGACACATTAAGGACGCATCAAGAAATGAATAACTATAAAAAAAATGCATGCGTTACGTAAGTTCTGTTGCCTTTACATGACTCTCAAAACACTTCACTACGCGTCAGCAACGATGAAACGTCACAAAATGTTGCCATATTTATTAAAAAGCCTTTAGAATGGAAACCTACCAAATCCCTATATTCCGTCACTTTGTGTGGCAATATTCGACACGTGGTGAGTCGTATTGCGTCAGCGCTTCAAATTTAACTGATACGTATTGCCAACATCCATGTGTTTGAATTCTGTTTGCTGTGTGAGCTGTATTGGGATACAACACGGCTTTGAATTAGAACACTAACGAATATTGAACACTACCTTATTACGTTTTAATTAACAGCTATTAGGCTTTTAATTAAGCAAATTTCAATTTTTGTACAAAGCTTCGAACGATCTGTGTGTGTCCAATTCAAGTTGTGTCGGAATTAGTTTTCATGTGTCTGGCATGCATTGTCTCTCTTTGGATCTCAATATTTTCCCACTAGATGGCCAAGACCTAGTGTTTTGGCAGTATTTTGACTCGCAAATGTATGACGTCACCATTTCAACCATCAATGAACGCATGGAACTAAAACAAAGCTTAATATAAAGGAAAAGCTGGAGAGGTGACGGAATTACCTACAATGTCGGAATATACCGCGTTTACCCTATGATAGGTAGTTATTTTGATGGTCTGAAATTATTTGAGATTTTTCAATCTATACAATACAACCTACAAAGTGTAGGATATGAATAAGCAAACCATTGTTTAACCACAATACAACTTTTGACATAATATTGATACTTCTAATTCTAAACTATCATAGCCTCAAACATTTTGAGCCTAAAATTTGATTAAAGATGTATTTTAAGGCAATTGAATAGCCAGAATCTACAAAGGGCATGATGTAACTACCAATTGCCAATCACATAACTTGTAACAGGCTAACAGGCATAAAATTGAATGCTGGTGAGCTGCTGCCTGGTGGCTGGTCACAAGCCTGGCAAAGCACCAGCCGCTGGTGCTTTGCCAAATTTATTTCAGCATCTATAGTTGACTTTTCAGTCTTTTTGTACCGTAGGGTGTAGCCAGAAATTTATTTCAGCATCTATAGTTGACTTTTCAGTCTTTTGGGGCTGTAGGGTGTAGCCAGGGGCCCAGGGCGGGGCCCATAGTGATAGTGGCAAAGCAGAGAGTTCTTTAGAGTTTAGACTCTCCCTCAAGTTCATTTTTGAGTCCTATAATTAAAGCAGTAAAGTATAATGGATACCAGCATTATCATACATAAGAAATTGATTTAAATCTTGAGAAAATAAGTAAATTAAAAATGACCTGATTCTAAAAAATCTCTGGTTTGTCACTTTTGTGAAATGTGAGGCAGGTTGTGACTTGTGAGACACTGGTTTGTGAGGCAGGGCCAGCCGCCCACAGCCAGTCAGCCACAAGGCCCACAACCAACTCACAGCCAAAATGCAAAAGCAAACGATAATAGCAGTTATAGCACCGTAGGTCTTCAGCCACTGCTTCCATGGTCAGGAAGATGTGCCAGGTGCGCAGGAATTTATTTTGTCATTTTAACGACCTGCGCGGTGCGCCATGCTACGTTGGTAGAAAAATGCGCCGTGCGCCGTACTTTAGAAAGCTAAAATAGTTCTACTATTTTAGTAGACAATATACGCGAGTATATTGATTACGCGAGTCGAACTGACAATAATAAAATGTAAGACATGTCCGGGTTACTTCTGACTCTTCCGGTTGTCCGCCTTGTTGGATACGGAACGTACGGTAATCATAAACTGCGGTCGTTATACATACGAAATGTAAACAGACGGTGTTCAGTGTTGCCATATGACTTTGGAGAAAATTTCTTCTAAAATAAAGATGGCCGGGATTGCGTGAACACATGCGCAAAGATAATCAATTTTCATTACATTGCGCCAACTGTGCACAGCAATAGCTTAAAAAAGTGAAAATGCGCGGGAAAATTCACCGAAAACATACATCATCCTGAGTGTGGCACTGCTTAAGAATGCTCGCTCATAAGCATGCCAATGATGCCATGCCCCATCCGCATCCGGTTCTAGCTACCCACTCCAGCGTCCAGCCTAACCTCTTCATGCTGTCCCAGCTATCATGAGCTATGTAGCTCACAAGTCACAACCTTCTTTCAGGCTTTCAGCCAATGACTGGCTGAGTCTGGGCCTCTGGCTCTAGCAGCATACTTGGACTGCCTTTATAACTTCTTGCAGGCTGCAGCCAATGAGGCTAGGTTAGGTCCGCCGTCCGCTCAGCCGGGTCAGCCCTCAGGTTTGTTTGGGTGGAGAAAGGTTGCAGCTGGGTCAGTGGCAGCCTGGGTTGCCTGCCTAAGACCACGACCACCACTGCCCTGTACCTGTATCTGTACCGGAACGTAGCCTTCAACACTTCAAGCCGTCCGTATCTGGGACCTAGTATGGAATATATCTACTTGGCGAGCCGCGACTGAATTTTTCGAGCCGTGGTTTTATGGATTTGCCAGCCGTGATTCCATTTCTACGAGCCTATTTTTTAATCAAACAAAAATTTATGACATTCGAGCCGCGAGATTTCATACCTACTGAAATTATATGATGATAGAGCCGCGATATTTCAGACAAAAATAGGACTTTTCCAGACTAGTCTGGGACATGGGTCAAAGTCAAACCAGCCCTCGGTCGAACGGCCACTTATCAAAGGACGATAAATTTTGGAACACAACTATGCTATCTGGAACCTAACCTCAGATAGTCAGATGCAGTGAACGTAAAATTATGTAATTTAACAATGCCCAGAAGTCATATTTGATCTGCGGCCTGGTGGTGCGCAACTGCACGGCATGTGGTGGTCAAGGCCGGAAGAGGACAAAGCCGAGTGGGGCACGGCTGATTGGTTTTGGTGTACCCGTGTACCTAGGACTAGGAGTCTAGGACTGTAGGTCATGAGAGATCCAAGGCGTTCGATTCAGGGCTTATTGCTGCACGGGCCCACGGCTGCGCTCCTTTGCAGCTTGTATAGGTTAGGCCAGAATCCAGATGCAGTATCAGTATGGCCATGTTTACATTTGGCAAGCTTATTCTGCTTCTGGGGCTGTGGAGTTGTAGTGAACGTCTCGAAAAATGTATTATTTCATTTTGTCATGAATTATAAAATAAGGCATCTTCAGGACAATTATAAATGTACCTAGTTAGCCTGCACATACGTCTGATGACAATATTAAAATAAAATAGAATTTCATAATTCGAAAAAGATAAACAATGTTTGTCAAATAATAATCTAGACTTTCCCTAAAGTGCAACACTGAACTGAAATGCGGATCGTAACCGATTTATTCACTTGGCATCACTTTGTTACTTAGAGCACATTAAACTGGGGTAAGAATCTAATAATAATAAGATTTGTTTATTTTTGTATCCTCTTTGTGTTGTGAGGTGTTGCTATTGTAATGACAAATATGTAACTATTGTCTCATATCAAAACAAGATCTGCCATGTGGCAGCTGTGTGAGTAAAACCTTAAGTTGATAGAAATATTCCTGTGAGATATAAAATGTAATAGTCATGTTGTCAGCTGCTACGACCTATGATATGTATGTGTTCTGTGTACTGATTTATGTAACATTGGCAGCTATTTGGTCTGAGCTACTCTTCTAGTGGCATCCCTCAAATGTCAAGATCTAAGAAAGAAACTTGAAAAGCATCTCTCTATGTTTGAAACACCCTCCTGATACCATTAAAGTTTTGTGGATGTCATTCTAGAATCTGTTCATGAACTTTGAGGCTAGAATAGTGAGGTCCCACAGAGTCACTAGAGTGTGCACTGTTAGTGGACATACGGCGCTATGTCTTCGAGCACTAGACTTCATAGGCCGTTATGCACTCTAGCGTTCTTACCTATGGAAAGGATCAAAGGAATATGAAATAAGTGTGAAGTATGGCAAAGCTGGCCACCGGCATGCGCCCCATTATTTCCACACAATAATACTTGGTTACTTGGTTAAGATACGGCGCAGCACCGACGAAGGTATTAGCGCCCCCTCTCCGCCTCGTTTTCAAATTGAGTCCAGTAGTTGGGTCTTGCGCAGAAATTAAATTATCATTTCAGGGTCCAATGGTGGAGAGAAAAGAGTGCTCAGAGAGAAAGGGAGGTTCAGTTGCTGACAGGCAGTGCGCAAGGTGTGTTGTTGTTGAGTGTATAATGGGCAGTCGATGAAGATGTGTTTTATTGTTTGTTGGCAATGGCAGGAGGAGCATGTAAGCGATGGGGACTTAGTGAACAGGTGACTGTGTGTGGGGAGGCATGTTTCCAGTCGTAGGCGGGTGATGGCTACTTGTTGGGGTCGGGGCAGTTCTGTAGGGGTGAGTGAGTCAAGTTTTGGGTTTGACTTGGTGATGTGGGCAGGTAGGGCTGACCAGGCATTATGCCATACGCTGCGGTAGTGCTTAGCGATCTTGACTTTCCAGTCTCTCGTACCCAAGGCAAGGTTGGTCGTGTTGGCTAAATTCAGTGCTGCTCGTGCCAGAGCATTTGCAGCAACATTGCCTGCGATGCCAGTGTCGTGGCACCCACTCAAGCGTTAGTTTTCTGATTGTGAGTTGGCTGCATGCCTCGATGATCTATGGGACTAGGAAGTGCGTGGGTGCGACGTTAGAGTGCAGGGCTGATATACAGCTGAGTGAGTCACAGAAAACGACAAAGTTGCCAGGTAATGTTGAGATAAATTTGATGGCGCAGTAAATGGCATAGAGTTCAGAGGTGAATATTTAGGTGTCGGGTGGAAGTTTGGCTTGCAGGTTGAAGTTTGTGGAGTAGACTGCGCAGCCCGACCTATCCTGGGAGACTGATCCATCAGTGTAAACCAGGGTGTGGTTGGAGTAAGACTGGGATATTAGGTCTTGAAAGCATTGATGCCACTGTTCATCGGAGAGGGAGGGCTNCGCGTCGCGCCTCAAAGAGTGGGTCGTTGGTCCTTTCACCACTTCTTCTGGAGAAGTGAAGAGCGAGGCACTCCGAAACTTGCTCTGGTTTGGCCATTATATTGTCCTGCTGGGTTAGAACTATTGAGCGAGGGGCCGTTTTGGTGGAGAGGGAGCGGACCTTTTTCCACACCACTGCGCTTTGGGTATTGCTTGTGATGGACGAAAGAAATTTGTTCCAGCTTGCCTTTCTGGATTTCACCACTGTGTTCCGGAAGATGGCACGGGCACGCTTGAAGGCTATCCAGAGATCGACGTTGCCAGGATGATTTTTGTATCGGGACAGGGCACGGTTTTTTGCTCGGTGGGTCGCTGCACACTCCCTCGTCCACCAGCACAGTGATGGGTGGCGGAGTTTGCTTTCTGTTTTAGGAATGTGGGCAGAAGCTGCTTTTAGGATGGAGGACACAACAGTGCCACATGCCTGTGTTGGGGATAGGAAGTTGCTGGGAAGGTTTAAGGATGCTTGAAATTGGGGCCAGTTGGCAGAGCGAGTCTGCCAGCGTGCTGTGTCTGTGTATGGCTTTGTTAGGGTGGAAAGCACTAGCGGGAAGTGGTCGCTGGTGCATGGGCTTGAGTGTGGGGTCCAGGTGTATTGTGGAGCTATGTCTGCTGTAGTGATGGTGAGATCAATGTGACTGTAGTTACCACTAGATGTTAGGTAGGTTGGTTCTGACGTGTTGAGGAGGAAGAGGTTTGAGTCATGTATCCACTTGTGAATTAAGGTTCCGCGGGGGTCAGAGTGGATGGACCCCCATGAGGGGTGGTGGGCGTTTGAGTCACTGCAGATGATGAATGGTTTGGGGAGCTGGGTGATAAGAAGAGGAAGTTCGGTTTGTAGCACTGTGTTGGGTAAGTTTGGGGGGAGATAAAGAGAGCAGACTGTGAGTTTGAGTTGAGGTAAGTGTATTTGGCTTGCACAGACTTCGAGTGAGGAGACTATTGGAAGGTGAAAGTGTGGGATAGTGGGACGGACTGCCAGCAGTACTCCCCCTCCCCTACCGCATGCCCGGTCACATCGTGCCATTGGTGTCTGGTATCCTCGTAGGTTGCATAGTGTGTTTGGGGCAAGAAATGTTTCCTGTAGACATAGTACGTCTGGGCTGAGATCAGCTATTAATTTTTGTAAGTGAGGTAAGCGTGCTAGAAGTGACCTGACGTTCCATTGCAGTATTGTGAAGTTTAGCATGTGTGTGCGATGGATGAGTGCCCTATCAGTTTTAGTGACTCTGAGACTAGTGAGTCAGCTTGTAGGATTCGGCCAAGCTCAGTGATGCATTCTATCTTGTCTGTGAGTTGTGTGGCTAGGAGGAGGCGAATCATTAGTGGCAATAGTTTGATGAGAAGCTGTGTGAAGTCTAAGGCAATTGGTGTTGTATGAGTGGATGAGGTAGGGGTGGGCAGAGTTGTAGGCTGTGTTTGTGAGGTAGGTGAAAGAGGAGTACACTGTGCAGGTAGTGTTTCTGGTTGGGAATCTGGGAGATTGGGTAGGTTAGAAAGTGATGTGGCTGCATACAGGGGGGTGTGTTGTGTGCGTTGTCCTTGTGTGAGCCAGGTAGAGGTTTGAGTGCTACTTGCGTGAGGTTGAGAAGCTATAGTTGGCCAAGCAGCGGTAGTTGGAGGAGGCGGAGAGGAGGCACGATTGTTCATCATTAGTTGGGAGAGGCTTGGAAACGCTTGCTCCGAGTGTATGAGAGGCGCTGGTTGTGGTTGCTTCTTATAACTTGTTGGTGTGCTGGTCCGGTAGAGTGTGCTGTTGGGCTTCCGGCCATGTAAGTCTGGGCGAGCTTCCGTAGTGTCAGCGAGGCTGCCAGTATTGTTGGACTCTGTTCTTGCTTTAGCTCTTGCCTCAGGGAAGCTGAGTCCCTCATCGGTTGTGAGTTGGCACGCTCGGAGCTCGGACTCGTAATATGGGCACTGGCGTGAGGTTGCAGGATGTGGCCCTTTACAGTTTATGCATTTGGGAGCAAGATGGGAGTTTGGACAGGCTTCTTGAGAGTGACCACTTTGGCTGCAGTGGGCACAGATGGGGCTCTGTCGTGAGCACCTAAGTTTGGAGTGGCCGTAGCGGAGGCACTGCCCACAACGAAGTGGGCTTGGGTAGTACTTGTCTACTGTGTATGGGCAGTAGCCAACTCGTATTTCATTTGGAGGTGAGGGGCTGAGGAAGGTAAGGACATATAAAGGGACGGAGGATTTTTTGGGGTCGCTTAGAAGCTTGCGGATCCCAACTACTTTATCTTCTTTGAGAATGGTCAGTAGAAAGTCTAAGGATTCATCTTGAAGTTCTGGTGCAAATATTTTTCCATAGGAGAACTGGGTTGACCAAGCAATTGTTCCGGTCACTGGGTGTGATTCTTCACCAATCTTCAGGATTTTGGCATCCAGCAAAATGTGTACCTGTTCTAATGTCTTGGTGGTTATTAGCAGGGCACCTGAGCGCTGATGTTCTACACTTTGGACTGGCCCACACAGTGCGTCCATAGCTTTGGCTATTCTGAATGGGTTCAAACGAGATAGTTTAGTCTGGGCGTCTGAGCTGGTGAGAATAACTTGGCGGGTGCTTTGGGGCAGGTTGTGTGCATTTTCCGCTGAGTTGAGGTCTATCCTTGCGCTTGAGGCTTCTGTAGTCTTTTTGAGTGGTTCATTGGTGGTGCTCATGCTATCTTTGGATGCTTCGTTGAGTAGGGGCTGTAGGGCTTGGTGAGAGTTTGAGTGGGAGGCAGGAGAATTAGGAAGGCTTTCACACGAGTCAGACAGCACCCCACTAATAATTGAAGAGGCATCTTCTTGGGCAAGGTCGACCTTGGAAGCTGCCAGCTGTTGCACCTTGGCTGGAGCATTTTTCTTGGGCTTGGAGGCATTATTAGGCGAAAGGCTGCGCTTCTTGGCAGAAGAAGATGGGGCAGGCTCAGGCTGTGTGGCTGAGCGGCGGTAAGGCTTAGACTTATGGTGCAAAGTCTGGCTTGGCGTTTCTACCATTTCCAAAGGGTTAGCCCGGGCCGTGGGCGCCGTATTGCGCCCTCGGCTTGGCCCCATGGTATGATTTATTGTCGTTCAATAGGACTCAAAGTACCTCGTATACTTTAGAATAATGTAAATTGATATGTCACTGGACACACCACGTATTATTATCGTATATGGTGCTTCGAGCGAAGGAGCGTTTTAGTCACAACCACACTGTATCACAGTTCGAACGAGACTTGACTGAAGAAGTGTTTTCAACTACGGTAATAGGCTGATGACTCCGGCACAGGCTCCTCCCAGACTCCCACGCCAGCGCCTATGTCATGTAGGTAGGCAATAAAGATGAGATATTATTGATGACAGAATATGAAACATTATCTTGTTACATGATGAGTAATATCAAATTAACATAGTAAGATTTCCAGTAGTACAATGCCAAATTTTTGCTGAAAATCGTTACGAGACGTTTAATAAAAATATCTTATTTATTGAAAAAAAGGTCCAAGCAATCAGACAACGGCTTGACATTGTATCGAAAAACTGCACTCTGTGGGTCTTGGTATGAACGAGATAAAAATGAACCCAGGACAGACTCACCAAAGGTGTTGCGCAATTAACTACTTGGCATGAAGTACGCAAAACGCAAGCGGTCAATTCTACATCTTCGGACTTGCTGCCCAGTGCCCACGATACCTGCAGCAAACTAGCTGAATGACAACAATATTTTGGAAAAAAAATGCATGGAATCATGTGAATATAGTGCAAAATTTGGAAGTCTAATTAATAGAGTAATATGAAATTTAAGCGATGATTCCGAAATTGTACAGCAATTTTCTCTAATTGTAGCATTTTCATCAGTTGTGCAAAGTTTTTGGCGCATTCTCTCATTTATGGAAAAATGCACTATTGTGCTCGCCATGTCCGTCTGTCTGTCTGTCCGTCCGTCTGTCCGTCCGTCCGCGACCTCAAGTTTTCGTCGACGAGAAAATGCGCTCTCTGTCACTCACTGCAGTGAGTACTGAGTTATATATTTTTTTATTCGGATCGAATTTAATTATGCGTTTACAAAATCAAATGCATATGTAGAAATAATTCAGCTGTTATAGCAGGTATAATATTTATAAGCAGGTATAGCAGGTAAATATTCCAGGCAGGTATAATATTTATTAAAAAAATTATTTATTTAGAAATCATATTACAATTAAATGGTATTACTTTCTGTGTGGAAGATCTTAAAACCATACCGCATTTTCAATCGAAACACAAAGTGTTTAACAATATTGTCCTAATAAATGATAGCTTCTGCTGGGGACTAGAATACTTGATAATCATTAGTTGTGTAAAGCTTAGCACTAAAACGACCTCACTATTGCGGAGCAAACGTCGAAGTCAATTGAACTAAATATAAATCTAGCGAATAAAACTAACTATGAAATAAAATAACCTCCAGATAAAAATCAAGTTGTGAAATAACCGAAAACCTTTTTCGCAAATAGAAGTAATTTTTTCTGGTGGTCTCGATCCGAAAAAATAACTTAGCCCCGAATGTTCATCCTGTTATAGAAGGTTCAGATCTTCTAGAGGTTCAGTACGGCCAGAGCTGGGAAGCGCTACTTTGAAATGTAGCGGCCGCTACCGCTACATCCTCTAAATGTAGCAGGCGCCACCGCTACCGCTACACCCACTAGATTGCAGCGCCGCTACCGCTACTGAAAATGTAGCGGCCGCTAGTAGCGCGCTACTGCCCATCTCTGAGTATGGCCTATGATCTGCCGAGCAGAACCACAATCTTTGTAGATTATGTAAATTTGAAAAGGTCTTCTAAATAGAAAAAAAAACGTTCTAATAAACGATCCTTGACTTTCTCCCGCTGTATAACCTATTCTTAACTACTGTGTTTATGCTGGTATGTCATCGTTTATTTCAGGTCAAATTCTTTTGCCAAGACATAAAGTATTGATAAAATGAATTGGCATAAAGTAATTTTGTCCAATATATTTATTTTTATAAGTATTGCAGTCTCCTCTTTGTTTAGCAGTGTTTCTCACGAAATGTTAACTGTTGTAAAGTATGAATTTGTAGTTAAATGGTAGGTCTATCGCAAAAAATTCTTGAATTGAAGCTTTACAAAAGCCTTACTAGCGCTCAGAAAATATATCCGACAACAAAATTATAACTGAGTTGAATAAAACAAATTTATACTTATATACTTTACTACAAATACAACATAAAACACAGATACACAATAAGATCCATCACTACCCAAATCTTCTAATGGACGAATAGACGAGTTGTACAATGCTATGAAAAATGAATAGCACAAATTAACTGTCTCTCGCACAAAACTCAATGAGCTTCTTACAATCAAATATAAAACGTTGTGACAGTTTTTCAACCACACAGTATTCAGAAAAGTAGTTGGGACATCATGATATGTATTATTTTGTTGGTCGTTTGATACAAAAATCTTTCCTTGAGAAGTTAGTTATATAAAAGTTATCAGCTAGTAATGATCGATAGATCCTATTAGCTAGGAAACCATGCAAACTTCAGTGCCGGTGAGACTTAAGTCGGGAAAACTGTTTTTGGAATGACATCGATTTGTCCTTTTAACTTGCATTTATTTGCTGACAGAAAACATGAAAAAGGAATAATATAATCCTATAGTGTCATTTTTAAACTTATAAATCACGGTGCAATGTCCGAAGGCCCCACTCTCATTGTTGTTATAGCACCTGGGTAATAAGTTATTATTAATATAAGTTACTAAAATTTTAAGTTAATAATAATATACAGTAAGTTGATGATAATAATATTAGAGAGAATAATGAAACCGGAACGGGATTCAAATGCATTGTTGCACTTAAGGCTTGTATATTAGATAACATCTTTGAATTAATGCTGAACCTGCGTTAAAACTACACATTGTCACTACGATAATCCACTGACACTATGATATTTTGCATAATATTACATATTTTAAAAATATATTCAGCTTTCTCGACTTGGAGCGCCGTGGATTTTACAGAGCTGAAGATATACCTGTGAATTTTTTGGTTTATACTATAACGCTAATTCTGGAGTGTATACTCGCGGAACCTTTGAAATGCAAGTTTTTCAATATGACATGAATATTACCCCATGTTATAAGTATATTTAGGAATATTATTAGAATAGTTTGTTCAGCGCGCATCTCGTTGTTAGTACGAGTCGATCTGCTACCAAAGTAATATATTTGCCTTGTTTTTGGTGTATCTGTCACGTTGTATTGAACATTATATGAGCTGAACCTCTTATACATGGGTTCAAAACAAGCCAAGAGCGTACGTGTTGATAAAGATGAGAGAAAATCCCAGCAAGTCAGTAAAGAAATAATTGCCCAACTTGTCTCCAATCTAGTCTTCCAATTTAGGACAGTAAACGATCTCGCCTTTCAAAAGGCTTCGGATAATGAGAGCAATTAAAGAGCTTCTCGTTTTAAACAGCAAAAAGTTAGCCAGTGAGAATAATTTCATTGATTGGAGCTGGGCTCCTAAACGTTTTCTATCATAAGAAATGGTGATTTTTTAGCCATTTTCTTTCCTTTTAAATTCTGTTTAATGTTTATGCGATTTAAGCAATCAATTTTAACGATTATGTTGCGACATGGCGAATATAATACCTGGTCAAGTAGTGAATATGCACTAACGCTTGTTCCATTTTTGTGGGTCTTTTATCCATTTTGTTCATCACCGAATTCGTTCTCGACAACCTTAATTAATTGTAACGACTTTCAAAGGAACCGAGTTACCTTTGCATGCATGCGGGAAGGCCTTTAAGTCTAAAAATATTGTTGGCAGAAAAATTGATCAATAACGTTGAATATATTGAATTATTCCATCAAAGATATATGTTCTGCTGAGCTAGGGGCAGTGACGCCAGAACCCGACTCAATAACTGCCTTTTTGCAACGTTTTAAAACGTTTTGGCAATTGAAAAATAATTTCAATGCCTAATGATTTCCATTCATGATACTGGCATGAATGTTATTGCAGGTGCCAAATAATTTACATGATACAAAAATATAACATTGCGAAAGCCAAAAGAGTGATTTGTAAAACATTTTCTCGCGCAGCAGCTTTCATTATCATCGTATCAGAAGAAGGCAGCATATAAATAGAATGATGATAATTATCTTTTATAAAACTCTTGATATGCTTCACTATTTCATTATAACAATGTCATCATTAACATGATAATATTAACATTAATATGATGACAAAACACTTGATATACTTCATAATTTCATAACATCAATATCAACATTAACATGGACATTCATTTGTATATTTCCCCTTCGCAAATTAATGAGTTTGATATCAGAATACTCGAATGTGACTTTTAACAAAAATTCTGGGAATTCGAAATATTGTTAGAGAAATGCTACAATGATTCTACGAAATTTTGTTATATGTTAGATCATGTACGATAATGAGAATTGGAACATTTAGAATTAGGTTAATCACATTTCAAACAGTCAACTGCGGCTGATAAATTTGATACTACCAGGAAAATGTTATCAATGAGCTATGCTAAAATTCCAATGTATGTTTTTTGTCAGTCCCACGAATTATATGAAGTAATTGGTAAGAGTTAGTAGGCTGATGGATTTTTGAAAAATATTTTCATTGAAGATTATATCAGCAATATACATTAATGTTGACATTGTACTGGCATCCACAACAATTTCCATTATAGTATAGGATGGTGACATGCAAATTACACAATGAGTTCGGTAAGGACATCATTCTCGTGTTGTGCTAAGATGAGGGTTACCAGCTTAGCTCCAGTTCCGTATTCCCTCGTTTTGGCCGCCCTCACGCTCAACAGCTTCAATGGCTCTCCCGCACTCACGCACGGTACAGTGCTTTTGCCACCTTTGTCTAATTTTATATCAGATAATACGAAGATTTCTCTGTCTCTCGAGTCCCAAGAACGAGATCTTGATAGACCATTTATCGAGGAACGAGGTCGTTTAATTAATAAAGAATATTTGTTCGAATTCTCAGCTGATGAAGCTTCTTGAGACTTTTTAATTGGCTTGAACCGAGGAATCGTGTTATGTTCGCGACATGCTGCTTCAGGAACAAGAATGTTTCTTGAAACGGGATCAGATATAATAACTTCTGGTTTCATGTTGGCTTCGCGGTCACCATCAGAAACTGGTACATTTTTGACTAGGTGGTCAAACTCACATTGTATTCCAACAGAAGTACTTTGCATCGCGTCTTGAACGTTTTCCGATGGCGCGACATGAAAATCACAAGCTTGGCAGTTACTATGCGAATTAAACTTGTCTATCATTGCGAGAGAATCTTCTCCGAACTGACGTTCAACCGAACATTGGTTTCCTATAGAAGTGAACTGTCGTGCGTCTTGTGGGTTATGGGTTTGTGCACAGTGAATGTCAATTGTTTTTCCATTACTGTGCGGGCTAAACTTGTAATGCACGGACGGTGAAGGTTGGTTTACGTAAGGTTGTGGAGAGTCCTGTTTCCGTGCCAAACGGTTGTTCACCTCTTGTTCTGCTACGCGGACTGCGATGCAATTGCGGCATGATGCCCCGGCTGTTGTTTGCAGAACAATGCGAGAGGAGTCTGTGTGACATTAAACTAATAAATATATATTGAAATGAATTATATGTACTAGAAATGGACTTTGAAGCAAGATTTTGTTATATAAAAGTTTGGAAGTTTTTTTAGTTGCATTACTTCTGTTTGAAGACAGAGGGAAAATTTAATAATATGAACGGAATGTAAAATCGTTTGGATTGTCTATTACGATTAACAACGGAAAAACCCTTGAGCATAAAATCTCGCAATAGAATTTAAATAGATGCAAATATTGATACTAGCTTCTTTAGACTTCAAGATCGTACTTATATATCTTAATATGAAGTTACAACTTTATACCATCAACTTGAATTTTGATCTGAAATGAGCTCACTAGCAGGTTAGCTCTGATGTGCTCGGCATCGATAGATATTCCTGGAAGCTTTAAAATTAATCTACATTACACGATTCCCGTTAATATGAAAACAACTATTATATAATAATTGAAAGAAGACCTATTGAAACTCGCATTTAACATGGAATACTTTTATTGTACTTTTCATGTAAAATTTGAATATATACTTAAATTGTCGTATATACATGTTTAAAGTCCTTCTTTTACTTTTGGTCTAACTCTAATCCTTCTCTCTCGCTTTGCAATACCATACAATTCCTCCTATATTTTCAGGTGAAGATAATATTCCGACGCGATAATTATCGCGGAAGCGTGCCTGAATAGCAAACACAAATTTTAACAATTATAATTGTATGAGATTACAAGTTGCAATATTCCAGCATGCCTCACCGCTAGGTTCTGGTGCTCTGAAGAACGGCTCCTTCTGCAGCCTCTTGGCCAGCCACTCCGGCAAACTTTTAATGATCTCTTGTCTGCACACGAAAATATCTTCAAAATAAACTTGCTATTCAACACAGGAATAAATTAGAGCAAGTTGGCGGTACACGCAAATTAAATATGGAAAAAGTGCGTGAATTATGTTTGATGTAACATTACGTTTGGATTAAAGTCAAAAAATAACCAACTGGTGAGTCATAGTTATACTGCGTACGTCCGAATAGCCTGACACACACGTCGATATTGTACTGTCGATACTGTACTGTCGATACTGTACTGTCGATACTGTACTGTCGATACTGTACTGTCCTGGTGACACTGTACACCACAACACCTGTAACACCTGCACACCACAACACCTGTACACCACAACACCTGTACACCAGAACACCTGTAACACCTGTACACCACAACACCTGTACACCACAACACCTGTACACCACAACACCTGTACACCACAACACCTGTACACCACAACACCTGTACACAACACCTGTAACGCGTCGTGATGAAGACATAGAAGACAGGGTTGTATGCACAGGAGCTCTTGGCCAGCAGGACGGGGGCGATGGCCGCGTATGGCGGGGGTTTTTGCCCCCCGAGGACGCCGTAGTAAAGCGACATTACGGCGTAGGGCATCCAGGCCACCACGAAGCCCAGGCACACTGCCACTGACACCTTTACAATAAATGTTTTAGCATTATATTATTATATCATTATGGATCTGATATATTTTTTGACATAAATACATTATCAATTGTTTGCTTAACTTGCTTCTTCATCAAGAATTTAACAGCAAAGGAAACTCCACGCAAATTAACCATATGTTTAATCATTGAAAACGTACGACGATACGTATGGTTTTCAATGATGATATGCTAAATTTGCTTAGAGTCTTCTTCATTTTTACAACACTTCTCTAAATTCACTTCCTGTTGTTTGTTTCTCTACTATAAATCTTATAATCGATATTTAACACACTTTTACCTGTCCATTCGATCTGAAATTTTGCACACTTGACTAAAATTGGAGACAATGCATGAATAAATTGACAGAATAATCAATTTTCAAGATATAATATATTTTTATATATTAAAAAATATATTTCTTTCATATTTGAAAATAGAATTAGTAATTCACTGTACATGTGTAACATCGGAGACACTGGGATTGTTTAGATGTTTTCTCTTTATAAACGAATTTTTAAATACATATTATTAAAATCTTCGGTTATCCAATTTATCATAAAACAGTTCAAACTAACACTAAATTACACGTATCACCGTACGCTTTCTAAAAATGTTATGCCAGAACCTACCGCCGTGAGCTGCAGGTCGGACGGCGTGGACTCCTTCCTGGCCCCCGACGCCCGGCAGCGCAAGCTGTTCTGGTGCACGCGGTAGAGCAGCAGCGAGTAGCTCCCCACCATCACCAGCGTCGGCGACAGCACCACGAATATGAGCGTGACCAGCAGGTATATCTTGCCAGCTGTAACGTACAGCACCACGAATATGAGCGTGACCAGCAGGTATATCTTGCCAGCTGTAACGTACAGCACCACGAATATGAGCGTGACCAGCAGGTATATCTTGCCAGCTGTAACGTACAGCACCACGAATATGAGCGTGACCAGCAGGTATATCTTGCCAGCTGTAACGTACAGCACCACGAATATGAGCGTGACCAGCAGGTATATCTTGCCAGCTGTAACGTACAGCACCACGAATATGAGCGTGACCAGCAGGTATATCTTGCCAGCTGTAACGTACAGCACCACGAATATGAGCGTGACCAGCAGGTATATCTTGCCAGCTGNACGGGTCGCACCACTCACCGTAGGACGGGTCGCACCACTCACCGTAGGACGGGTCGCACCACTCACCGTAGGACGGGTGTCCCACTCACTGTAGGACAGGTTGTCCCACTCACCATAGGACTGGTCGCCCCACTCACCGTAGGACGGGTCATCCCACTCACCGTAGGACGGGTCATCCCACTCTAGGGTGCAGGACGTGCCGAAGGGCTCGACGTCGTAGTCGCCGGCGCCCAGCAGCGGCAGGGTCGCCCAGGCCGCAGCGAACACGAAGATGCCGGCGATGATGCGGCGCACCTGGTCGCTGTCCAGCCACGCACCTCGCGCGGGCAACATAAGAGTCATAATAATTATTGGCGAAATTATATCGTTTATGTTATAATAAACAAAATAGGTAATTAAAGTGGAAATTAAATTGTTGTTTAGGTTATAACAAAATACATAACTCAGTACTCACTGCAGTGAGTGACAGAGCGCATTTTCTCGTCGACGAAAACGTGAAATCACGGATGGACAGACAGACAGACAGACGGACGGACGGACATGACATGCACAATACTGCTTTTTTCACATAAATGAGAATTGCTAAAAATGGATGGGCAAATTCACCGAGCGCTAAAAGTAGCATCTATAATTATCTTAATAATAATTGCGGTGGAGATTAGATTGTAAAGGTTACGCTCCAAGGTGGACCGGAAGAAAACACAAATTTTGGAAATTATTAATTTCTCTTTGATTATTTCTCCCCCTAATTTCGCCTATGCACATCATCCATGCGGGCTCCACAGTAATTTCCTATTGAACCATTTCCCGCTAAGTAAGTGAAACCGTTTTTCGATTAGTAAGTGAAAATTTAAATAACAATAATTTATAGCGAGATTTTAAATTCAGAAAATTTTTTTCAAAAATTAACCTGGAATATGAAGGTGATGCTTCTGAAATCATTTATATTATTCCATTGCCAGTTTGGTAAAAAATTTAAAATTAATCGGTTTGTGTTCAAAAGTTTAGCTAGTCTCCCTCTGTAGACCAAGGCTGGTGATTCAGGGGATTTTATTAACTTTTATTATCATTTTGAAACAGTAATAAAGTGTATAATTTTACTTATATTATATTCAACATTGATTAATTTTATCAGATAAAGTTGATATTGAATCTACGTTACGGCGCGACTACCTAGCATGGCTGGTTACTATTTCTTCAGCGAGCAAAACAGGTCACGTTTATCGCAGTATTTTAGTGAATATTAGTGAGTGTTTTCACCTAGTCAAAATGTTTTCGATATGTGTTGCTTGAGCGAGAATAACCATTAAGATCATAAGTTAAATACTAACGAAAAAATAACATCATAATCTACAATAAAACTTGCTGCAGAAATTGAAAGAAATAAAATACATTGTTTAGAACATCACAGAAACATTAAGCGATAAACGCGATATCGTCCGAACAATTATAATGGGTTGATTTTATATAACAAAGTAATTTAACGTTCAATATTTTGTGCTGCAGTTGCCACAACCACAGCTTCAAAATTGTGACAGCGGTATATTAAAATAGACGTATTGTAACAACGTTATGTAGGGACAATCAATTGGAAAATTATAGACTGCAAAAAAATTTTGGTAAATGAAAAACAGGCTTGGAGGTCCTATGAGTAACAACCAATTTGATCTATATTTTGTTTCCTAACTTACAACTAAATTAACTGTCACTTCTTCTGAAATATCAAATAAATATGTATGGTAGATTTTGAAAAGAATACATTTATTATATGAAATTATTCGCTAAATGTAAAATTTGAGATCTTATAACAGTTTTTCTTCGCTCCACCCCACTTGGAAGCTACGTAAGTTATTTTGCATCCCATTAGCTAGTTTAATTAGCTCAGCTCTTTAATGCTGCCACACTTACAGCGATGAGGTAGGATTCATGATACTTCATGGCATCATTAGTTAGATTAATTGCGCATGCAATCATGCGCATAATTTTTTCTTGCTGAGGCGGATTGCATGTTCAACATTTGTATCTCATACAACAACACGTATTTAATAAGAACGCATTGTTCCGATGGCTCCGAAGAAAATATCTCCAGCCCACGCAAACTTTTGTTCTGTGTGACAACGAGCCTTTGTACTTTTGAACCTAATTACACCTAATTACTTCAAACAGTTTAAGTCACTAAAGGGTAATAAATTTATATAAATTTTATACGATTCTTTGTGTCGCGGTCATCCACGTGTAAGGAGCCTACATGAGCAACTCTACAGAATGTCAGACGAAGGTTGGTGTTTTGTAAGTACGAAAAGCAGTTACAGATTAAATAATGAAGAACGCTCTTAGTTGTGTTCTCTTACGTTTGATTCTTGGCTAGCATGTAATTGTTGAAGAACTTCTTCGTTTGCTGGCAGCTGAACTTCTGTTGTGTTGACTAAGGAAGTTTTATGTTAAACTATTCACTAATGCATAACTATAATTGTATTTTATAAGGACATTTTTATATATTGCAGATTGCGGGCTTTGTATCCCCAGAAGTATCCACCGACTTTAAAATACAGAGACTTTAATTTTCAACGAATTTTGATATTGAACCTGAATTATTTCTAGGTGAAACTGCAAGTTTTTCAGTGAAGTTGCATAAATTGAATAAATTCCGTTAAATACCATGTAATGTAAGTGGTAAATACCACCAGAGTTTAGTACTTACCTGTTCAAGTAGGTAGTGATTATGGAATATAATAAAAGCGATAGAAATTATGAAATATGATAAAAGCGAAGAATCAATTAGCAATTCAGCTGCCGATTTTTAACAGTGTACAAATAATGACTCGTGTCTCATACGTTTTACTTGCCATTAGATTGTAATGAAATTTAGTTAGCAGCTTGCAGGCAATCACCAAACTGCGTGATCGTTACCAAGTGTATTGTAGCATGGAAGAATATCTTGCAACGTAACATGAGGGTTTGCTATCGGTTGATAAATATTACATGCTACCATCAACCAGTGTGTAGTACATGCTACCATCAACCAGTGTGTGGTATTACCAGCAGCTCTGGAGCAGGTCTTCAGGTATCGCACCAGTGCCAGCATCATCACCGACGCCATATTCGCAATGCCCAGGAGGTAGCAGACAAAACCGTACAACTGGCAGCCTGCAATATTAGAGCAACGTTTCAGAGAATGAAATATTTGACTCTTGCGAACCGTACATATCCGAACATTCCCGTAACTATACGTTTCACTCAGATTGCATTACTAAACATCTCATGGCAGGAATTCTCACCAAGTTCACCAAAGATCCAGCGGTGTGCGAAAAGAGATATCATGGTTGCAGGGTAGGAGCACCCGGCCAGCAAGAGGCTGATGAAGGAGAGGTTCAGCAGCAACAGCTCCCCTGGTGCCAGCTTCTTCCCTCTGCGCCAGAACATGGCGACACTCGCGCCGTTACCGAGCACCGCCACGACACCTGGTGGCAAGTTACTATCTTAACATGGCCACACTCGCGCCGTTACCGAGCACCGCCACCACACCTGGTGGCAAGTTATAGTCTTAACATGGCGACACTCGCGCCGTTACCGAGCACCGCCACGACACCTGGTGGCAAGTTCCTATCTTAACATGACGACACTCGCGCCGTTACCAAGCACCGCCACGACACCTGGCGGCAAGTTCCTATCTTAACATGGCGACACTCGCGCCGTTACCGAGCACCGCCACGTCACCTGGTGCCTGGTGGCAAGTTATAGTCTTAACATGGCGACACTCGCGCCGTTACCGAGCACCGCCACGATACCTGGCGGCAGGTAACAATCTTAATTTTTTTGGTGCTGGGGTCAGTTGAAGTAACATTTTGGTGCGTGTAATTAAGCCCCATCCACACGCTCAAACTTATCGTCAGTCCTGCATGTCATGCCAAAGTTTGACCGACAAGACGGAAGACTGACGAGCGTCCACACGTTCAAACTTTCCTTCAGTCTTGTGTGCTCGCGGCAATGGAGGAGGCAGTGCTGCTCGCTGCAGTGATCGCAGTTTGTGTCACAAAAATTTGGTTAAAGCGATGCAACGTACGCGGTGGTCCCGAAAATGGTTTTAAAAGAAAATACCACAATGTGGGTTGATAGACAGCATTGCTATCTGCACCAGACAGCATTGACGACTTCATTTTGGCACATTATTTTCTATAAAGAGTTTATTTTCTTCGTTACAGTCTTTGTTTGCTGTAGGATCAACTTATCTCATGTTCCTGCCACTGTAGCTTTTTGATTGAATTTACCGCAAACAATGGAAACTACGATATAATTCGATAAACTCACCAAAATAAATCGTGAAGCCAATGTCGCATATCTTGAAATGTGAAAAACTAGAGCTAGCGAGGAACAATGTCTCAGCGCTCAACATCAATATAGTCTGAGATATGGTAAAAGTTTGACCAATTAATCGGTTACCCGTCCACACGCTCAATCTTATCGTCAGTCTTGTATGAATTAACCCTCGCCCTTCCGTCTTTTCCAGGTTTGTCAAATCTCAAAACCCGCCCACACGTCATGCAAGACGTCAAACTTTGAGCGTCCACAAGCTCTGTCTTGTCTGCCAAACCTGGCATGACATGCAAGACTGAAAAGTTTGAGCGTGTGGACGGGGCTTTACGAAAATTCATTGCCAGAACTCGAAGAAAACAAGCAGTATTGTAGACGTACAGTACATGGTTTTTCGTTTCTTGCGTCTTTTCGTTCTTTCGTTTCGATCACAAAGCCTTGAATTGCGTCACTATATAAACGTTTCATCAGTCATCAATATTACAAAATTTAATCTTGAGACAAGTAAACCAACTCATATAGAATTTAATTTAAAACGGGTGATGAATACTTCTTTGAGTAAATTTTTTTTGTATAACATCGCATTTGAAATCTGTGGTATAACGACATAAGTGAAACGTGCCTGATGGAACCCCTGCCTGAAACGTGCCTGATGGAACACAGGAACCCCTGAATTATGCGGAAACATATATTAAATCTTAAGTCTTCTTAGTTGAATTACTCAGCACCTTTGCATTTGTGAGTATAATTATTTCAGAATTATTGTGCTCAAGCTTTATCAAATTTGAGACACTTGATATTATTTTATTTTTAATAAAAAATTGGCTCTTTCAACAAACACGCAGCGTGACTCAAACTATCTCAACTAAAAATTTTTATTTCTCTATAAACTTGGCAAAGCTGAAACTTGGCAAACTTGGCAGGTCAATAATCTGCTCAATATTACGAATATATTAAATATCTTTAACATTACTACCAGCTGCATTCATTTGGGACGAGTTCATGAAGGTATAAATGAAAGTGCAAACTGGAATTGACCGCAGTGAATCCTCCTATTACAGCCACGAAATTAGATTTCCCATCTGCAAATTGACTCCAATTATTAAGTTTATAATTTTTAGGCTCCATGCTATATTGGATTATTCAATTTAATAGCAAGGGAAGCTCTTAATGTGGAAATATTATTAGAAATACTTTAATTGCGGCTGATATGACGCGGCAGTTGGACATCGTACGAAGGAGTATTCTGTTTAATAATCCTACAGAAGCATCCGCATCGCGGTGTTCATGTTTTATTTCAAAAAATGTGATTTTAAATTAATTTCAAAATATAATTTCAGTTCAGAGGTAGATAGATCTGCGTTGAGATGTTAGCAGGATGAAACGTATAGAAAGTTTAACGTCGTGAACAACATCTGAAAGTTCTGCCGTCTCCATTTCTTCAGTTGTGAACGGACTGTTCATTTGTTATGGGACTATAAGGTGAACTGCCAAGAAGCAAACTAAACAATTTGAACGATAATTTCTCTTCACATGTCAGACTTAAACTACAAAAAAAATTAGGTTAATACATTTTACAATAAATTGCATTTCCTGTAAAAGTTAGCCCAATGGCTATAGATATAAGAATATGTTACGGAATTTTTCGATATTTTTGGAAATTAAAAGGAATTCATTTATAACGTCTACTGAAATTATGAGCTCAATTTGTTTCCGTATGAATTCTGTATCATTGATGCATAAATTAATGAGTTTCCCCCAATATTACCTCGACGTCATTGTTGATAAAAATCTATATCTATTTCGATCGGATATAAGCACAAAAATTACTAGATTGCTTAAGTCGCAAGTTTACCAGGAATTTAAAAGCAAAGAAAACAGCCAGAATATTAACCATTTCTTAAGAATGAAAACGTTTCGGAGTCCAGCTCCATCGTCAGTTCAAAAGTTCAAAACCTATAAGAAAATAAGAATCAATTATCGGAATATACTTATTGATCAAATCTTTCAATTCCCTAGCCATAGTCTCAGATGCTTTACCGAAGTAGGGAAAAGAACAATAAATCAGGTTCCTACTGTCACAATCGGGAACAACTTCATTATATTGCCTTGACATGAATTTCTTAATTTGACTATAAATCAGTTGCGATGGAAACCCGTTTAAAGAAAAAATGCTGCGCAAAAACTCAAATTCAGTGTGCATAGCATTGAAAGTTGAACAAATACGGAAGCCACGATTTAATAATGTTTTAATCCCATTTAATTTAAAACGAAATGAGCAAAAACTAAAAAAGCTGGTGTTTAAACCGGTAAACGTTGGCTTTCTGAACACAGAGGTCTGGAAACGGCCATTAGATTTTCTTATAGGTTTTGAACTTTTGAACTGACGATGGAGCTGGACTCCGAAACGTTTTCATTCTTAAGAAATGGTTAATATTCTGGCTGTTTTCTTTGCTTTTAAATTCCTGCTATATCTATTTATTATGAGTATTTATTTATTTATTTATTATGAGTATTATCCGTCCCGTTCTCCATGAGAATTGATCTATTTAGTTCTGAGTCAAAATTAAGACATAGTTTGATGAAGTTATACCCTCACAAAAGAGGTTTTGGTTCATCTTATCCTATAGAGTTGCCTAGTTAGTGACTCGGCGCCTTTACATGAATAAAAATTTTGAAGGTAAATATTCTGGGGTCGTAATTGGAATTTGTAAATTATTGTCTTTTGTTAATTACGCATATATTTTTCCAATTTCTTCACAGCAACTCTGCCTCATTTAAAAAAAATAATCGCTTCAAAATTCAAAGCACATAAACCGTTTCTCATTGCGGAGCTTTTAGCGTCCTGACGGTCGCTAAAATCCTCCACAACTCGGTCGCCTAACTTTGCCGTAGTCTTAATCCCGTTCTCCTTCCTGTTCTCCTTCTCATTCTCCTTCCCGTTTTCCTTCGCGTTTTCCTTCCCGTTCTTCTTTCCGTTCCTCCTTCCCGTCCCACCTTCCCGTTATCTTTCCCGTCGTTCTCCTTCCCGTTCTCCATCCCGTTCTCTATAAGAATGGAATAGTCTTCCAAAAAATGCGCTGGAAGGAACTGAAAAAACCACCGCCTCTCTGATGGTGGTCCTCACTTTTGAAGTCTTGTGTATCATATCAACAACCTCATTCCAGGCTTCAGCGGAAGAACGGAGGACTTCTTAACTTCTGTCAGCATGAGAAATGGATGGTGCGCACAGAGTGCATATAGTGAGAGATAAAGCTCGATTGGAATAGTGCACATGGAGCGCATATTGTGAGAGATAAAGCTCGATTGGAATAGTGCACATGGAGCGCATATTGTGAGAGATAAAGCCCGATAAGAATAGTGCACATGGAGCGCATATTGTGAGAAATAAAGCCCGATAAGAATGGTTTGCTCGGAGTGCATATAATGATCAAGCACGATCGATATGGTGTGACGATTAACTTTGAAAAATATTGGTAAAGTCACAAATGCACCGCAAACCTGAACTGAAGGTTAACTCTGAAATCAAATGCCCCCAGCCGCCACGTGTACCTGGATAAATTTGCGACGTACGGCTGCAATATCGTGAGCAACTCACGTTAAATGTTTGAATTTGTCGAGGACTCTACAGTCTGTGAAACTCAATATCCATCCTAAATAAAGCGCAGGAGAACTCGCAGTTTCGCCTTTTTCTGCTAGTCATATTTTTTGTGCCCACGGCATGTTCTTCATCTGATACTGCCGAGTTGATCTTTTCGGGCGTGGAAGACATTTTTCATGAGGAAAATACCAGTAGCTACTATTTTTCGCGCAAAGTTTAATCGCTTCACGTAATAGGCATAATTCTTCAAATTCAGCTTATAATAATTTGAAGTAATCGAAATTTATACATCGAACTTGTTTTTACCCATAATATTCAATAACAGTTATAAGAAGTTGAAGCGGCCGAGGCACTCAAACCCACATTTCTGATTTTATCGAGTTTCTCCTTAACGACACCCCGCTCCCTCGCGCTCATTAAGCTATCGTCCGCCAATTAGCGTTTATTAATCGCGTTGCATAACTAGATGATCTTTTGAGTGGAATCAATGAAAATCGGGAAATAAAAGAAAACGCCATGCAAGTTTACCATATTTTCAATGAAAACGTTGCGGCGACAAGCTGCATCAGCACCACAAAAAGTATATTTCATTGCTTTTCATGATTCATTGAACGCTAAAAATTGTAGAAGAGTTTGCACTCACCGACGATGGCGAGGAAAGTGCCAGCGATGATGTCCTCCTCCCACGTGAGCTGCGACGTGTACTTATCTTTGAAGACAGGAGGTCTGGTGGGTGCGTGGGTGTGGACCCAAGCAGTGGAAACCAGTGGGGTGGTGGTGGTGTGCTGGAAGGGCACCGGTGGGGTGGTGGAGGTGGTGGTGTGATGGAAGGGCACCAGTGGGGTGGTAGTGGTGGTGTTGGTGTGATGGTTGGGTATCAGTTGGATGGTGGTATGGTAGTGGTATGGCAGCGATGGGTTGGTGGTGGGGTGAGGGTAAGGCATTAGTGGGGATGTAGTGGAGTTATAGTTTGGTACCAGAGGGGTAACAACGAACGGGTTAAGACCTAATCCCACAATGGCAGGAGCAAAATTGTTAGGATTTTTTGTTGGATGTTCAAAATTTAAGCTGGGATTGCTAAGCCATGAGGCTTGAGATGTGGCATGGTGGTTTTGTCTTAAATTCGTAGATGCTCCGGGCGTTTGATCAAAGGGTGACTCCGAGTCCACGTGGGTTTGATGACTGCTTAAGTTGAAATTTGAGCTCAAGTTTGCGGAATGTGTCGTGTGTGCTAAGTTGCTAGACTGGGTTACAGTGAGCGAATTTGATTGAACAGCTTTGAAAACATGGCCAGGCTTTGAAGAAGTTATGCTATGATGTCTTGTAAAGTAGGTAAATGGGTCAAAAACTTTGGGTGCAGAGGGAGTGGGTCGTCCTGGTGGGTAAAATGGACCCACTAATCGCTTCACACGGCCCATGATTTCTGAAAAATACAAATTTTATTAAAGATTTATAAATGACGTAATGTGAGAATGTCAAAGACAGATAAAGTTTATGAAAACACGCAAATATTGATTTTTATGACGTTTAAATAGAACCGTGAGAGGAATTAAGGTTCTAGGTAAGGTAAGGTAGAAGGTTATTCAGTGCGAAGGACTGAAAATTTCACTTTTTTCAGTCGGAAGTAATCATCAGAAAATCTGCACTGCACATCAGAAGTATTTTTTGGCAATATGCTGGGGGCCATAAAGTTGCCAAAGTTCTGGGCCATAAAGTTGTGGTTTTGAAGGGGCCATTTTAAAATTTTTTATTGTGGATATCTTTATCAAATGAGAATTTATTATCTGTATTATTGTATAATTATTAACGGGATTAGGGATCACTGAAATGGCGAGATTCTTAAATTGCAGGAACCATCAAGCCCAGTCAACACTATACTAACATGCTAGTATTATGTATATTTATCTAAGTTTATGTGTGGCTTGTGAGTGCCTCTGAACTTTGGGGCCTTGGCCCGTATGCCAAATAGGGCACTAGCACTACGAAGTAGCACTATGCACTGCGAAGTGTCCTGTTGGTATGCTAAATACGTCACAGACACTAAGCACTTCGAAGTAGCTCTACAATGTTTAGTGTCGCTTAGTGTAACACTACTGATTCGTATGCAGAAAGACTTTGAAGTGCTACTTTGCTGTTAGAGCACTTTATAGTGCCGCACTACGCTATGAGTCTATTGAAGAATGGTAGTTAAGTGCTCAAATAATTAATTATTCCCTAAGTAATTCTCATTCTTTGCAGAAGATTGATGTAAAATGTCTAATTGTGATGGTAATGGTACTAGTGAAAATTGTGATGGTGAGCTGAAATTCGCAATGCTTCTGCGCACCTTTCCCATCATATATTCAAAGTCCACGCTTCCCAAAGACATCGAACAAAAGAGAGAAGTATGGAAAGTTCTTGCAGAAAAGGTCAAAAATGACTCCAGAAAAAACAAAAAAGAAAATTCTAAACATGGTATCAAAAACAAGAAAAGTATTTTCTACTTCTACGCTGTTCATCTGTTTCGCCAAGGAAAATGTCAGCCATAAGAATAACATGTTGTTCACTGAAGCGGTACACTTTTTTATATTCATGGCATGCTGCTCCTGAGGTTTTTACGCCATGTCTAAAACGATGCAACCCATGTGCATGTGACGTGACCATAAACAGCGGCGTAAGCCGACTTCTGTCGGTCGCGCCTTTAGTCTTCACTTGTGTTGTTGAAGTCGACCTAGCCGGTCACGGTTCCGGTCGCTTCCTTAGATTTAGAGGCCTTAGTTTAAGTGAATATATTTGAAATTTAGTGTGTTATAACTGATAACTACTATAACTGATAACTACTATAACTGATAACTACTATAACTGATAACTACTATAACTGATAACTACTATAACTGATAACTATAACTGATAACTATAACTGATAACTATAACTGATAACTATAACTGATAACTATAACTGATAACTATAACTGATAACTATATCTAACTTATAACTGAAATTGAATTCCTCTTGTGCACCCACAGCTTCGCGATCGTCAGTGGCTGGGAGCGTACGTTGTGAGGAGTTCCTACCAACCGGAGCCTGTGCTATAGGTTTCGCCTACTTTGTGCCAGTTACCTATTTCAATAAATATATTGAACTTGTGACAAAGTCACCACATATATATTCTGTTTCCATTCCTTCATTTTTGTTATCTGTTGCTCTAAAATAAAATGAGAGAAGAACGCCAGCAAGTTTTGAATAAATAAATGGAAGAATATTTTTGTGCTTCTTTGTTAAATGGTATATACGTTAAATAGCAAATTATTAATCAGAGTTAATATGTGAACTATCAAATAAATCATTTATACAAAAACCTTTATTAATCATTAATATGAACTCAATTAAATTCTGTTCCAGTCATCCGATGGACTTCTATCGCGTGTCTTTGAATTTGGATAGTGATTTATGATCAGTTTTAGGAATTTTTTTAAAAAGAATTCGTTGATAAGTGCGGAAATGTGACCATCGAACAAACCTAGTAACGCCTCAATTAAGAAATTCTCGCACGAACTATACAATTCATTGAAATGGAAAACCTTTAATAAACTCCCTGTATTCATCATCATAAAACTCAAGGCAAGTTATTGATCAACGATGAAACTATACAGCATGTGAATGTCGTATGTGTGTTTAATAACCATGACGTGATATTTTCAACTTGCAATATTAATTATCACTATCACAAAAATTATATTTCGGCCAAAAACAATGTTATTATATGTGATAAATTAAATATATGCAAGCGCGAGGGTGAGACGACTTGAGGGTGAGGGTACCCTCATACCTTCACCTAGGTACGATATGTCTCGTTCAAACAATCATACCCAGTCAAAAGGTTAACAAACACCCGAACATATCCAGTGCAAATATTGTCTTGCCTCTGCACTAATAAATGCGCTATTCATCCGATTTGATAAAAAGAATGCAGACACGGAAAATATGGATTAGACTTAGTATCCTTAGTTTATGTTTTGGATCTAGTAGTCCCAGGTCACGATGGATGGTGACATGAGCCATCATATATCAACAAGGGTGTTGATGTTGTCCCCTCCTTTCACTCAATGTTTCCTGCCAGCTTCCAAGCTTGGCATCCCTTCATCCTTTTCTACATGCGGCCGGGAGGGTTTGAGTCAAAGGAACTCAGTTAAGGGTAATTCATAGGAAGGGGGTGGTTAGGGATTTTAAAACTACCTGCTCTTATACAATATGTACACGCAACACTCAAGCTCGCTTGCGAAAAGTTTTTTAATTAACTATGCAAAATTTCATTAACTACGCAGTATCTATCGTTGCTATAACTTGTATCAGATCACACCACGCATTTCTCAGCTTATTTTCTTCCGCATAAATTGTATTTATGGTCACTTTTTCTCTTCCTAAATTTCTACAAAATGCACTGTCACTAATGCGCGTGCAAAGGAGAACCGATACGACCGTTCGCGGTCGTAAGGGTTTGATGCCTGATGTTGCTGCAATACGCATAGTCTGCGCTCTATATAAAGCTCAATTTCTAGCTCGCCCTTCCGACGAACTGAGCGCTCTTTGTCTACGTTTCCGGAATTGACTCCTAGGAAAGAGGCGTATGCTCTGTAACAACATATGCATTGAGCTAATGATACACACACTAGCAGTGTACTGTATCATCTTACCTGATTCAGGATTACACTGTAAACAATTACATATTCCAAAGAATTATATTCTATCATAAGAAAGTGACGGGCGTAATTACACAGAGTTTAGATCAGCTATCGGTACTGCAGACAAATGACATTTAACTGAATTTGGCTGGCTAAGATTGGGGATAACATCGAGGGTAAATGGTCAGGTTTTACTCGGTGATAAATGGTGGTTATAACCTATTAAGTAGTATAAGCAAATCGTGATGATAGGCCCTCTTTTTACTATTACTTCTCACTTGCGTCAAATTCTCATTTAATAGGAATATCAAAAATTAACAAAATATCGTTGGTCACTGAATAGCGGAGTGACGGCCGCCTATACTTCAAAAAGAATTCAACATTCAAATTCTACGTTCGTGATCGAATTGCTTCACTCTGATTGGCCTGTAGAAATGCGATGTTGTATAGGTCGCCGTAAGTGAGTTGATAAAACGAAAAGAGGGGTCGATTGTTTGCATAATTAAACAATAAATGACTAAAATTACATGATATTTTATTTAATTTGATATTTATAATATTATTTCTGTTGCCTTTTGTTAGAAAATTTTGTATTGGAAATAGAACTGTGGAATAATATATTTAGTTAAATTATTAATGATAATAATGTATAATGATTGAATAATTATTATGGAAGTATTAAGAAGCTCAGAATAAGGTCGACATACCTGCTCATTCATAATTTAATCTTTTTCCATAAGTTACATATTTGATTAAACTGCACTTTTGACTAACTTTCGATAAAAGCCTCGATATTGCTTCGTAAAATAACTTATTCCACTTTTAAATTAAGCCAGTACGTTTGTGCGACTATGTTATTTGTTTTTTTTTCACCACCCCATAAGCCGATTATCTGATGTCGCCTAGGAGTTTCATCGCTCTGGTAACTGATGTTAATGCGATTTCAGTATGTATTGAATGCTGGACTCTGTTGTGAGCTGGTGATGAACTAGAGTCTATTTTGTGCAATGGACTCTAGTATGCCTCGCATTTCTATGCATCCTTAAAGTACGTTTTGTGCTTGGAGCTAGAATCCATGGCATTATTAGCTTATATATGCAACTTTTTCACACCTGGTCACGAGTATTAGTTATATCGTAATTCTTAGGAATTAATAATGTTTGTCAGCTAAAATTAGGGAATTTTGAATTTGACGGACCATGATTAAGTTAAATGTCATTGAACATCGAAAAAATCATTAAAAAAACCTTATACCTACGCAGTTACCTGAGTTGTAATCAATTAATTGCATTCATGTATGCAGAAGATGATGAATTATACTATCTTCTCCAAATTCTTGGTTCCCGAATTCCTTAAATTGCGAGAAAATATGAATCAAGCGCTGAAAAAACTTCGTGTTACTGGTTTCAAATGATTTCTTGCTACTACTATGCTGCACATAAGTACACCTATTTTCATTAGAATTCAATAAAACTTTCAAAATGTCAGGTTAAATTTGCTACAGTTTCTGAACATTGTATACCGATACAATTTACATGATCCAATTAGCATTTTGAAATCCAATTATTTGATGACATTTCATTTGTCAATACGTGTACATTTCTATACGCTTTCAACCGTCAAGTTTTTCAAATATCCCGAACATGTTAAATAACAATCGGTGGAATTTATTGTCAATCATCTAACATTTTACGATTATATATATAGCACATGCAATAAATTTTAAAAATATAACTCGAGTTTGTAGTTCAGCAAGCACAGCACAGCAAAAATGTTTGATGTATAACCATGAGAGTCTCTAACCATTTTTCATAATTTTGCGATCAAATTTAAAACATTACCAGCAGTATTTTATCATCTCATATATCTCTGAAGCCTGCGGCAAAACAACATCCGAAGTTTTATTCGAAATAAACGAAGTCCCTCTGCCCTCAGCCCGCACTGGCAGAAGCTCTCTTGACTTTTGTTTCGGGCATTTCTTTGAAATTCAAAGAACCTTAAATAAATTCCCTCTGTGCTTTGTTCCGAGATTTGTTTAGGTGTAAAAGCTGCCGGCGACAGTGGCTCATGACAGGGGCTGAGCAAGAGCCTCTACCTCCTATCGTGCACTTTAATGCAATAAATTTTATTCAGGATTAACCGTTCCAGGCTAAATTTAGTACCGTGTTTTGATGTTCCGTGATTAATTATAAAAGGAAGTCAAAATTTTTGTTTTGATACTGTTTATAAGGGGTTTAAGCCGTTTAAAAGCATTACATTGTCGGATATCTTCTCATTTTTAAGACGTTACTTCAAAAGCTAAACTAATTAATTTGGTATTTTTTATCTAGATTTTGAGAAATGTGATCAGAGATATTCATTCATATATTTATATTTTGAATCGCCACATTATTCGCCCATTTTCATTTAGGTATATTTATTGGCCGTCCTGTTAACGGCGATTAAATTTAAAAAGCGGCCAGAAAAGGCGATTTTGAGAATTAGAAAGCGAGATTTACATTGTTATTCTTATAATATTTACTCGCCTCTCAACTGTCTTCCTTAAAGATAAAAAAAGTCCTTGAGAATTTCATTTCGCCACTGTACACCTGAGGGCTCTCGAGCATAGCTGTTTTTTTCACCACCGTAACTCAGCGGATGTTTTCTGCCCCGATGAACTTTGTCTGTAGCTTGGCAGCCAGACGCCCAATTCTATGAATTACAACAATTTTCTTAATTCCTCTCTATTATTTAACTTGTATTAATGAATTTTGCTTATGTAAGTCCGACGGTTAGTTAGAAGCTCATTTTTGTCTTAATTTTGTCTTCTTGAGTAATGTAGCGGGCCAACTTTTGGCCACGCTGTTAGTTTTAAGTCGTCGCACTTCTGCGATTAAGAATGAAGATAAATAACATAGAAACGCATCTTTCTTGGGATCCTTAGCTAGGATCCAGATCCTTACGGATCCTAAGTCAATGCCGGGTCAGAGAACGGATCCTTATTCATGCAGTAGCCGGGCTCCGATCTTACTTCTCCGTGATTCGATCGCACTGTAAATTCAAGATGTTTTTATAAACCGTGTAAGGAGTTCAGTTCAGCTTTCTGAGTTTCAAACCTAATGTCTGTTATACTGTGAGCATTTGATGCAATATCACGAATTATCTTCTACTCTGGCCTGGATCGTGTTACTCTCACTTCTCGACTGGTGAAATTTATTATCGAGCCCTTACATTTTTTACTTACTTCGTCATCCTATATATGTTTAGGATGCGCTGTTACAGACTCGTAATAATGCTTATGTTGCATATTTGTCCCGCTACAATATATTATTCATGTGCATGTCTAATGATAGCGTCGTAAATAATTTCTGTCTTTATGAATTCTATGAATGAGTTTTTATTGCTTATTTAATATTCTCGATTAGGTTTTAAATGAAAAATCCTCCACGATCAATAACTCTTCATATCATCTCCGATTGATAAAATCATTTGCTGAGTTTTACCTTTGAAGCAAATGAAACCAAGTGCAAATCAAGTGAGTTTCAAGTTTCCGCACCATCGGAAACTTGATTCTTTGATCGGAACTTGATTCGCACAATCGAAAACTTGATGATTTTCTGTGCAAATTATGCACAGAAAATATTTAATGATATTATGAGGTTAGAAATTACAATATAGCAAGTGAGCCTATAACTCAATTTTTTGTAATTAATGTCGATTCTAAATATCTAAATATATTTATTACTTGTAACTCTTTAACTTTACTTCTTGCTGTTTGTTTATTTGTTTTTTGTTTGTTTGTCTGCTACAAATCTTATAATCGATATTCAACACACTTCTACCTGTCCAATCGATCTGAAATTTTACATTCTTGCGTAATGTTGGAGACAATGCTTGAATCAATTGACGGAATAAATAATTTTTAAGATTTAATTTCTATATATACTAAAAAAATTCAAATTAATTTTTTTCAATTATTTGAAAATAAAATTAGAAATTCATTGTACATGTGTAACATTGGAGACGCTGGATTCTTTAGAAGAGTTGTCTTTAAAAAGTAATTTTTAAACGCATATTATTTATAATTTAAGAAACCTGGTAACAACGACAACTAACTTTCGGGTATTTTGAGCGACACAGCTGTGATCGATGCCCAGAAACCAGTATGCACGTTGCAACCACGAAAGCAATAAATCGATTGTGTTGGTAGTGGCACTTTTATTTCCAACGGTTCAGTTTAATGAATGAATGAATAAGCTAATCGTAATATCTGAAGCTCATCGCAGTCATGGATACGATACTAATGCGTATACAAAAAATGTATCCTTAATAAAAATTTTGAAGAAAAATTATCCTGCAGTATCACGTGGCTTTGTTGCTACGTTCAATGAATGGTACTATAATGTACTCGTGTGGTATAAATGTATTTCCAGATGTATTGTCCATGAATTATATTTTTTCAAATGTGTCAAATATTGTTATTTACTTTGTCGATAACACAAAATTTCTTGAGATAACATTTAACTCCAACATGAGGTTTACGTTTCGCTTTTACCTTGAAATTATTTTGGATTTAAGAGGTCAGTGAAAGTCCATTTTCTTGTCAGATTGCTTTGTTGGTCCTTATTTCCATTTCATTGTCTTATATCTCCCAGATGGGCTCTTTGTCTATGTCTTTTTTTTCAGAAAACTGAATGCCGATATCAACTAAACATTGATTATTTTGGAGATTCTCATTTTCAAAGGAATGACTTCGTTTTGATGAGCTGCGCATTACAATAAACTCACGCGTTTATAATCATTGGCGATTATAAACGCGTGTTTGTTGTCGTTTATAATCGTTATCATAAATAATATCGTTTTGTTGTCATGGTGTATATCTGTCCCTGGTTGAAAATCCATGGGAGACCATCATCCAATACTCATTGCATTATTATTTACTTCAAATGATAAGGACGCCAAATTTTGTGGCGATTATATTTTATTAACACAAATACATGTAAAATGAGAGAAAAAAATTGTCTGGTAATCAGAAGATCAGATATTGTTTCCATTCATCCGGAAGTAGAGTATACCAAATACAAATTTATTTTTCATCCGGCGACGGTGGCTCATATTTTAACATTTATTGTACAGTCCATTTATTTTCATCTGCTTCAATAAGATCTTACTAAGCAAGCGCCGCTTCACTAGAAGGAAATTATAGAAAGCTTCCTGAACTGTGTGTTCGCTGATGCTGCAGCGTCGTCAAGATTTTTAGTACCCGAAGTATTCTTCGTAATGAAGCTGGTAGAATATTTTAAAATACAGAACAGTTTCTTATTTTTTAATATGAAATAAAATTATAGAAGGAAATTATAGAAAGCTTCCTGAACTGTGTGTTCGCTGATGCTGCAGCGTCGATCATCCACTGAAGGCCTCCCATGGAGCAGTCGTTTCACGAAGGGCACTAAAGCAATATCGAGCTTCATTAGTAAGCCTAGCGCTCATTTCTAGGCCTATGAAGGAGGCCGATCAAGCTCGTCTCGGTAATTACCAAAGCATAAGGGCCTTACGCTTCCCTGAATGCCCAAAATTACTGTCAAAACTTTCCAGTGCTGGTCGTTCCGGAAACTCAGAACAGATAAAACCTGTAAATTCGACAAACACAATATTACCAACTTCGACCCTCGCTCCTAGAATGGGCATATTGGTTCCTTTATTTTTATTTCTTTCATAGCGACTGCAAAAATGCAATGCGGATAATAGTTCCTAAATATAAATAATAGTTCCTGTTCCTAAGTAATAGTTACTATATGTTCAAACAAGCCTTACAAATTATCCACTTCATCAATTCATATTGCGATTATGACAGCAATGTGTAGGTAATGCGTTCCTAAAACAATATTCACTAAAAACAAGATTATTAACATAAAAAATAAATATTAATATTGGTTTTGCCTAACACGAGAAAATACAGTAAACCGAGTGTTATCGGTGAAGCAAAACTAGAAGAAAAAAAGTTTAGAAAATAGAAAATCGAGCAAATGTTTATATAATAAAAAATGGACAATTCCTTTGAAATGAGATGGAGTATTTATATGTAAACATGCATCCAAAGCTGAAGCAATTAAAATTTTTTTCCTCCCTTAACCATCTGGCAGGCTACGAAAGCCTGAGAGCAAAAGCTCAATGCTGGCACTGGCAATTCAGCTCTCTCATTGTAACGAAGACCGCTGCAGTGAGCAACATAAGTTATGATTGCAATAAACATTCAGCGGGTGACTTAAACTACAATGTCATGACTAAAAACAGCAGCATAGTAGAAGTTATGATGAAGCTGCAATAAGGACTTAACTTCCTCCTCAACACTGGCATCAGGAAGGCAGCGTTGGCGTGGCAACTCTGATGCTTACGATGGCAGTTACCATCCAACAGCTGCCACAAGTAAAGCATTACTGGCAGAGGCAGCGCGACAACAATATCGCCAGCAATGATGGTATTTCGGACGACGCATGTTTCACCTGCGCCAGACCGACGTTCACGTGACACATGATTTCCCTGAGGCACCTATGCTACGGAACGGCCACGTCGAAATGTCCGTCTTCAGAGGCAAATTCCGTGTATTTCCCTTCAAATATTTGTCATTGCTGTGGTTTCTGAGCTGGCTTTCTTGAACCTATAGTGTGCTCTCCAAGATAAATATGTCAGCTTTATTTTCTATGCAAATGTTTTGGACGGTCAGTGGTTACCGCGCTTTTGTCCATGGTTTCAGCCGCTTGATTTAAAATTTATAAAAAATTGATCCCATGAGTTTCATCAATGTGTGAGAGGAGTGATAAAATGGGGCGCAGCAAATAATATGTTCTTTATTTTCTATGTAAATGTTTTTGACAATCAGTGGACTGCGCTTTTGTCTATGTTTTCAGTCGCTTGATTTAAAATTTATAATAAAATTAATACCATGCGTTGCATCAATGTGTGAGAGGAGTAATACAATGGGGGCCCATCAAATGCACTTATGTAACCTCATTAACTAGAAGCAATACATGCTCTTATAGTAGTCCTGCATGCAATGAATCCAATGATTTATGGTCCATTCAATGATTCCTCAATATGCGAGCTACATTGAACATATAACATTCATACGTTAGACGATTTCAATAGGCCATCAGCACTTATAGAACCTCGTTTCTGAGCTAAGCTACTTAATTTTTGAACTGTAGCCGTTTCGGTATTTCCAGTGGTTACCAGTGGTTTCTACTGTGAAAGGTTTTCAATAATGGAAAACTTTTCTTTCATTTCAAGATTTTTAGTACCCGAAGTATTCTTCGTAATGAAGCTGGTAGAATATTTTAAAATACAGAACAGTTTCTTATTTTTTAATATGAAATAAAATGCGTTGTTCTATTCTAGGAGAGCGATGCAATTTTCTAAATTGCAGAGTAGTTTGAAACTTCTGTCGCATATCTGTACCCTTGAGCTTGACTAGGGATCACTATGGGATATTTCACAATGCATTGCATCAACAGAGATGAAAAGTCGTCTACCTTAATTCGGAAAATATCTGTCTCATTATTTGGTGTCATTTTCGTTTGCAAAATTAAACTTTAATTTCAAAAATAAAGTCGTTCACTGCTGATGATAGTACGGACAGCTTTATGATCATGTTTATTAATTACTATTCTCGTTAGACCATGTTATCTTTCCGCCCATGATTTCGTTAAAAAATGGTTTTCTCTTGCTCAAAATATATTTATTAATCTCAAATATTGTTTTCATTTCACACAAAATGAAATGTTCTCCAAATTTGAAACTTCTCAACACTATTTTAACGCACTTGTATTTAAGTTACGTATGAGGACACTCAATACATTGTCCCGTTATCTTTTATCACAGCCTTATCAGACGTGGCCTGGAGAGGTCACGCTATCACGTCGAGGTCAGTCGCATGGCTGCCATCAAAACCTACCAAAACAAACCGTCTTCCCTGAGCCCGCCTACCAAGGCCTAGTTTAATGACAGTCTTAATGTGGTTCGGTTGAGTCACGAGCTTAAATAGAATAGTCCTTTCAGAGCCTCGCTGCGTCTGTGCTCTCAACTGTGTTTAGATTATTATTGTATGCGATGCGAAGTAAGATTAGTTGGGCTCACTGTCAAACTATTTAGAA
Source organism: Hyalella azteca (assembly GCF_000764305.2). Lineage (NCBI taxonomy): Eukaryota > Metazoa > Arthropoda > Malacostraca > Amphipoda > Hyalellidae > Hyalella > Hyalella azteca. The sequence goes on along the minus strand of NW_025938681.1, from coordinate 33,811 downwards.
ATGTTTGCTAAAATGTGTCTTGAATTAATTTTTTTACAAATACTGCCATGCCCAGAGATACCGCCATGCACGACCTAAAGGCTTTAGCATTACCCACGAACAAGCGAAAAATTCTAAATGACTTAGCAAATACCACCATTGAAGAAAAATTCTTCTTGCTAGAAACATTGAGAGGCATTCAGCTCATTATATAATCAATTTAAACGTCGACACTTTAAATGAATTAAGATACCCCTTAATATTAGTGTTCTTTCATATATAATATTTATCTTCCTTATTTTGGCTATAATCTTTTTCTTAAGAATTAAGAAGAATAGGAATTAAATAATTTTAGTTAGCCAAGGATTGATTTTTACAATAAAGAAAGCCCATCCCGTAAGTTGTATGTTTTCTATGTTGGAAGAAAAATCATTTTCATGATCTACTCGATTTCAGTAAAACGCTTCTTCACGTTATGTATACTTTCAACAAAACATGTCATCGCTATCGGAAACACTGAAGTCAGTCACTTAATCGCATTACATAGATTATGAATATAATTTGAAAACCCTTTAATACCATAGATTTGGCGTTATTGGAGATTGTAATCTCTGCAAAAAGACTTCAAGTAAGTATTCTTTCACCAGCAAATTGAAGAAATTAGAAATTTTGAGTCATAAAATTGTTCAATGTAAATTTTTCTTTGCCATTATTTAGACTCTCTTTGATTGTTATATTGGATATCTCATTTCCGATGTCCAGTGGGCAAACCTTGCATGCCCCGGCCATAGCTTTTGTTTCTCAGACGAAGCTGCTGCAATAAATAGCCTCCCTAAAATAGCCTAGCAGAGCCTAGACAGCGGCTGTTCGGCCAGTCGGTATCGCTGGGCTTGCCTGGTATCGGTTTCTTTATGCCCCGTCGACAAGAGAAGCTGCCACGCCCCAGCCGCGTGTCCGGTACAATTTATATGTGTAGCCAAAACTTTGGACTCTTGGCAAAATAATAGATTATGAATTTGCCTGTGCAAGTATATAAATTTGCAAATATTTTGAGCAAATAATAGAGTCTGAATATCCTGCACATGTTTTATAACTTTGCAAAAAATCTCAAGTAAATGATAGATTCTGAATTTGCTAGAGCATATTTTACAACAAAAATTCTGTTCGGAGAATAATTATTGCATAATAATTACATAATAAGAATAATTGTTGAATAATAATATAACTGATATGAAGAAATTATTTCTTTATTTTTATAAATGAAATAAAAATTTGGATCGTTTCCTTGATGAAATTGCATCGTAGAAACTTCCAAACGTACTCTAAATTTGAATTTTTATTTGCCATCTGTATATAAGAACGACCGTATGGAAACATTCAGGAGCAACGTTAGCTCAAAATAACCACGATTTTCACGAGCGACAAATTCGATATATATGCGATCAGAGCTGCTAAAGCGGCGTAAAATGCTGCTAGCACGATTCTCTCAACAACAAAGTTCTAAACATCAGCAGCACTACAATCAAAAACAGCAAAGTTATAAACAATACCGAAATCAAATGCAGGAGCAACTTTCATCCTCCAGTAGCAATAACAACAAAAGACGTTCGTCGTGTCGTGTAACATCGCCAAGTTTCATTCGCATGCAAATGTTCGTGATAGAAACACCAGCCATTTACATAGGTTTTTTTTTGCAACGCAGTCTTTCTGATACACATAAGAAAATAGGAAAACTGGCTCCTGTCTGTATCGACAAATAGCACATGAATTCCTAATTACATTTGGGATATAATTTTACTCTTTATACCGAGACAAGTTGAATAAAATCATTCTTTAAACACGAATTTGATTTTATACTTCGAACTGATACTTTCTAATGTTATTCTACCTAGTGTCAAAGTGTAATTGCACCAGTTCTCCAATGCTTTTCAAACAATTTTTCATAAGTGATTAGTTCCTTGCCCCCAATAATTTTTATCATAAGTTAAGTTCAAATTCATTCAATTACATAGTTTCGATATCAAAACGGGTTTTTATAACAACTCCCACAAATTTTCCTTCTTTAGGTGACGGTGATTTTGTCATAAAAATGCACGTCTCGGACAAATTTACGGTCGGACTCGCGGCCGGTCTCCCCAAATTCAGTGAACGACGAATATCTCCCAAAGAACATAGCTCGCCGAAACTTGGTACACGTATTCACTGGGAGCTAGCGGTGATGTTTAGCTGATGAAAGTTTCTAGAATTTAACCCTTCATTCGTGAGTTAGAATTTAACCGAATTCGTGATTGCAACGCCCTATCTGTCTCCAGGCAGTCAATCATTAGCAAGCGTCGATGATGGAACTCAATTCAATTCCGATGTGTGTGTCCATCCGATGGTAAAATTTCCGATCAATTCCGGTGTACATGTGTCCATGTTTGTCTATCGTCAACGCTTGGACAATGGGCCGGATTGCCCATGAAAAGGCATAAAATGCATTCTGAGTGCATGAAGTGGTTAACTATACTCAAAAACACTCCTGGAAAATTGATTTCGTTTGCAACTTTGACTAGCTTCAATTTGGGCTTCATTAATGTCAAACATAGAATGTCATTTGCATAGTTCTTGATCAAAGACTACATTAACATGAAGTTTATAAACAAAATTATATTTTTACCGATTTCTGGAGGAAATTTCGTGTGATATTTGGCTCTCATACAATCGGATCAAATAAAACAGAAATAGTGCAATTGGATTTTAATTCAATCTTAAGATTTCCTAAGATGGACGAAGCAACATTTTCCACTTCCCGATGTGGTGAAGATGAAGGTGGCAATTATTAAAGTAAATGTTGACGTACGTTGATCTCTTAATGATTGATTCAGGCAACAGAATAGAAATATCCTTCACGGCTTTGCTTCAGCAAGATCCAACACAGAATACTGCAAGATACAAATGAATATTTAAAGCAATTGTCCCTTTAACCTCGCTATCGCTAAATCAAAATCAGAATAAGTGACAACTATATATAGATGAATAGATTGGCCAACAGTTCACAAACCTAAGATTTAGATGCGTCTCAGTGATAATTACTAGCTCTTAGGAAGGTGGCAAATATGAGTTTAGAGAAATCAGTGGAAGGTAGGTACTCTAGACGGAAATATAGTAAGTACAGTAGGAGATTGGACTTTTGAAAGGAAGAAAAAGCTTATAGAGCAGCGGACTACCCATACGGATGCCAGCACCGAATGAACTTCAGATGCCTCGCTATATAAATTGATTGATAAATTGATAGAAAAGTTGATAAAGTTGATTGGTAATAATTAAAATTGTAAAGTTGATAAGATGATAAATTTGATCGATAAGTTGGCAGGATCGGATTAATTTGATTGTCTAGAGTACCGTAGTAAACAAGCTTAATAACAGAACGTAAATAAAATAAAGAATAAACCGCAACATTCATACATACGAAAAGATAGGTAAATAGTGCACAGGAAGAAATTAGAACTTATGGTGGATTGATTGGCTGTCGTGGCTGAAGCTGCATGCACAGATGCTGAGGTTGACTGGGTACTGGTCTGAGAGTTCGCAAGACAATGCAGCCCGGAGCGAATATAGCTAGTCCGATAGCAAGTATAATGATTCTGAACGTACTGCCACTGGCACTCCCTACAAACTATACCTCTATTACTTAACGAAAAAAATACCCTAAGTGGTACCCAACAAGTGAAACAACAACAGCGAACCAGAACAAATTAACACTGGACCAAAAAAATGACCAATGGTGGGAAAATTTTCCCACAATTTCAGAAGAGAAATAATTACCTGAAAGGTAAATTACCGACCATATTAGGATACAATATAATGTTTATAGATTCAAAAAATTTGTTTTCCGTAGCCATTCTTGCTCGGATGAGCTAAGCTCGGATGACCTGGCCAGCTTCGTTGTGTGCCACAGAGCTATGAGAAAACGCGTGTTGAGTGAGAATTATTAATTATAAAAAGTTGCATAATATTACCTTCAAATATGAATGATTTGCTGACTTATTACCATAAAATAATTCGATCATATATGGGGAAATCTACCTGTATTTTTATCAATAGTGCATTTAGTTTTTTTTGCTAATATATTTTTGTGGAAGCCCTCCCCAAGCTATAAAATAAGTACTCAAATCTCCTACTATCCAATCTCAAAAATTATATGATCCTATACATATCAAATTATAGCTAATGTATGCAGAACGTTTGCAAGCCGTATCTTTTCAGCACGTATAGAGTTTGGATAACGATTGTTGCCGAGGTTTAAGTAATTGACTCATTTGAAGCATTTATATTGAGGAATACTGAACAATAACAATTAACAACATGAATAATAAATAAAAAAAATGTCAAATGAATTTAATAATCATTGAATCTAAGCACAGGGAACGGAGAACATGAATTCAGAGTACAGAAGCGACAGGATGGGCAATGGCTTTCAGTGCGAGAAGCTTCCACTGCTGATGCCGACCATCAATACACTGAACATTGCAAGTGAGCCCAGAGCTAAGCCACGAAATAACGCACCACGCTACAAGATCGTCAGACGCTCTCTTAAAACCACCTGACACTCTGGTATACTTTTTATTCTTGCTTGCTTCAAGAAGTCTTGAATAATTTAACGAAACATGCTTATTAGATCATGTGGCCATGCTTTGGCTTTAGCAGCTTCCGCATCGTTGTCCTACGAATTAATATCTACGATTTACTAAGGTCAAATTCATTATACAAAGATGTCAAATTACGAAGTGAGTGAATACAGATAGTTAATTTCTTACAAAGTTAGTCTTTCGTACCAAGCCAGGTAATTGTTTTTTAATATAATGTTCGATCTGAAGATTTTCCCATCCACATGAATAACACCCCTTCACGACTTCCGATGTCTGATCTTAATTAGACACATTTTACTTAGGAAAACAATGTCACTTCGTCATGGTTACGGCATGAAGCAAAATAATCCTCATTTAGCGTTTGCATAAATCTCATAAAAAAGTTAGACCACTAATTCGTAATAGCATTGATAAAAGGTTAGGCTAATTTCATTGTCCCAGCACTGCTAGGACTTCTTTAGATAATAACTGTTCTTTTCCCTTATTTTTAGTTAGAAATTTTCTACGAGACTAGATTGCTGTAAGCCTGAAAAACGCTTAACTAATTATCCCGAGGCCTTGCATTGCGACTTTTTGCTTTTGCTGTTGAATCATCCCGCTTGTGACGTCACAATTGATGAAGCCTAACGGGCGTCGCTCTATTTCTTTTGAGTTGTATCGGTTCATGAGTTAATTTGACGCACAAGGAAAGCTGGTTGGACATTATCTGTTTTTCTTCTAAAATTCAGAACCACACACTATGAGTCTATTTATTGTATGAAAATTACTTCAAAAATGTAGTGACCTGAGTACATAGAATTAAAAGTTTATGCCAATCAGCCTAAGACTTTGATTCATCGTGATGGATTGATAGTATTCGAATTTTTTTTTCAGAAATTAGTATTATTAGTATTTTGTTCTGCTGAAAGGCAATCACCTTATTCTCCGATTACCACGCAAGGCACCCAAACTTGGAAGCCGAGCGTACAAAAAGTCAGCGTGCTCAGCTTTGACCATCTTTTGCACTGATCACTTGCTTTAATTATTTTTGTACAAGAAAGTGATGTCCTATAAGTTTTTATGAGCTTCCATGAATGTCAGAGAATCCCTATGCCTTTTCGCGGCCGTACATTCTCATTCACATAGACTTCACCTCGATCAATCCTGATTCTTTACTCAATGTAATTGTGTGTACTCCCCAAATAAAAATTAAGAGTGGAGCACCTATGTTTTTAGGATGGCTATCAGCGGACGCCATAGGTGGAGCGACTATGATTTATATAGTGAATTAAGAGTGGCATGCACCACCTATCCCACACCTATAACCTGCCGATGGCCCCTCTACCCGTAAAACTCCTCTTCCACAAATAACTGCCCATTGGCACCAGTGGCGCAGACACCGATGGCCACCTTTAAAATTAAGTCGATGAAAATTTTTAATTTAGTTTCAAATCCGATGCTTTCGTATTTACTGATATTGCTTCATACAATCACCATTCTAAGGGCTACGTATGGGAAACCACCAAGGCATTAGAGGTAACAATGTCAGACATGTAGCAGTAACAAATTATCAGAGTACCATACACATACCTTGTGAGATATCGACTTGAAGAAGTGTCATTCCCTGCAGGATTCGACCTCCGATCTCCCGCACGCGAAGCCGAGCCTCTACCGTTGTGCCATCGGAGAGGACATGGCAGTCGAGTAATTTTAAAACATTTAACTGAAGTATTGCAAATATTAATTTCGTCCAATGAGAGAAGTTAATGCTGCCACCGTGATGATTAGATGGTTCCATCAACAATTTTATTTGAACATGCTGCTGCATTCGAATAAACACCCGCTGAAATAAACTTCATTTATCAATAACGATCGAACGATGGTTCAGCTCGGAGTAAAGGCTACGGGAAAATGCTTAATAAGCATCGAAGTTTTATAATGTCAACATTACACAAATTCTGACAGCGGTTTGATTCGATTTATTTTCACCAAGAATATTCTGACGTGAAATAAGGAATTGATTATTACGCTAGTATTTTGAAATGTCAGGCGTGAAATACCAGCACCACTTCTAGTCACTATTTTTCCCTAGCCTAATCTTTAGTCTATTGCGTATGAAAGATACCGGGGCCACTTTCCTAGAAATTTAGGCTTAAAATCTAAATAATTATCTGACTGTATATAAAATTTCACAATCGAAGTCAGGATGGATAACCGAATTTTTACTCGTATCCACTGCGTAAAAAGGAAACTTTTATGACAAGCAAATTACCCGGAAAGCACATGTTTCAAGCAGGACATGGTAAAGATTAGTAGGAAGCTCAACGCCGACGCGAGTCAAGTCAACCCAACCGGTATGAACGTGTGCTTACTGCATGGACTCGCTCGCTGCTCGAGCCTCGTTGTCTAGCCGCTGTGCTATACAAAGATGCCGAGCCGCTGTCGACTACGCTCGCTGCGCTTGATGCCTAGCCGCTGTGCTTTACAAGACGCCGAGCCGCTGTCGACTACGCTCGCTGCGCTTGATGCCTAGCCGTTGTGCTTTACAAAGAAGCCGAGCCGCTGTCGACTACGCTCGCTGCTCGATGTCTAGCCGCTGTGCTTTACAAAGATGCCGAGCCGCTGTCGACTACGCTCGCTGCGCTTGATGCCTAGCCGTTGTGCTTTACAAAGAAGCCGAGCCGCTGTCGACTACGTCAAAGTGGCTTTTGATTTTAGATAAATGGGGCATCTTGAGAATATTGTAAATATAATGGAACACACTTGATTGATTCATACAATTTATACTTAATGATACAATAATTAGTCTCAATTGATGGCACTACTTCTAACACAGCCAGTTGGCGCATCCGCAAAATTCACTATAAATTTACGCAATATTTCAGGTGAACATGAAAAATTGGATTCGCCGTCATCTATGGAATAACTATTTATTGCAACAAAATTTTTTCATTGTATATCGGAAAATTTATATCAGGAACAGTCTGATACACGGCCAGTGGCTTCACTTTGGCGTGGCAATGTTTTGAACCCCTTGCTTCTCTCCATCAGTTTTATTGGAACCTACCTAATTCACGCTAAATTTTCTTACCAGAACTTAATCTTAAAAGCCAAGCACACAAAACGAAGTCATGGTTTCGTCTTGATCTCGAATGACCCGCAACACAATAACACCTTTCTACATTGGATAAATTACAGTGGCAATTATACCATCATGCACTGTGCAGTTTGGGAAAACGGTTATCGGTAGCTCACAAGATATTTGTCTGCAATGTGCCATAGATGTTTCAGACCCTATAACTCATCGATGATTCATCGATGACTCCCACCTATACTCGCCTCCCTCTCAATTTATTGGTGTTTTTTTGTCGATTTTCGGCAGATCTGGCCACCCACCGTTTCGCCATCAATAATCATCGGTGGCGATGATCAATAATCGCCACCAATAATCATCAATAATAATATAATCGACTATCGCCACCAATAATCATCGGTGCGCCACCCTTAATTTTTATTTGGGTCCTTATTTTTTTATGCATGTCTCAAAAATATTTTACTCAGCACGCTTGGCATTTTCCGCTCAGCATAGTTCTCACCCTCAAAATGAGGGTAATAAATTTCTCTTTCATTGTGACCGTGAAACTTAGGATGTGTCAAAGCTACGCCACCTTGAAGAGCCACTTTCAATGACCGAATTTTTTTCTATGCTGCAAAGTATCGGCCTTAGGAGGCCTATTTCTCACAGGCCTACACGTACAGACGCCACAGAACCAACGGGCAAGGTTTTCCCAATCTATGAGAATTGATATGAATGAGGATAGAAGTCAGGAAACAGGCTTTGGATGTAAAGAATCTACAGTGAACTAGTAGTCGAATGTTAACAGAGAATGTGACACGTGGATTTTTTGACGAGTAAAATCTGCATAAAATCCTGCGAATAACTATATATCGCCATCTACATATTGAAACGATATTGATTCGAGCCGTCAAGTATTTTAATCAGTGTGATATTCGAATTATGCTTATTACAGTTGTAGATAAACAAAAAGAAATTATATTTCTGTAATATACAACGGGTCAAATGAAGTGACGTCGGTTGTGAGAAATTCATTGTTCACTAAAGTGTCAGTTTTTAAAAATTGTGCAAGGATTGAAATCGGAGTTTAATGCATGAATGCGATTCAAGAAATAATCATGTAATTACTGCGAACAGAAGCTCAAATGTTGCAAAATATTGTTGCCTGGAAATTAATGATTAGAACCTGAGCTTAAGGCATCGCATGACGATGCTGATGCAAGGTCCAGGCGTTCCGTACGTATAAATTATATATTATATTATATTATATTATATTATACTATATTATATTATTATTATATTATATTATATTCAGCCACAGAAAGTAACCTAACAACATCAAACTTACTTACATACTGTATATTTTCTGGGTCATTTTACGCACTTTTCGATCATAGAAAATCATTTCTATGATAAGGCTAAAGCTTCTAAAATATGAAGGGCGATCTTGATTATCATGTAATCTTCTCCGAATGTATGTGATCGCAGCCATCAATGGAAAGGATTTGACCCTCGCTAAATGGTTTTCTATTTATCCAAAAGTTGCTTCTCTGAGATCCGCAGCAGCCGTCGGATTTATCTTCCAGCAGACATGATCAAAGCCAGACACATGGCGGTCGACTGACGGGTCTCTAATTCTCAAGCGAGAAGAAACGCACCACTTATATGGTAGAAATTGGCTTACGTCTTGTAGAAGTTGATGGCAATTAAAGTAAATACCGCCAACGAGAAACGTAAATTTTGGCCAATAGGCGAAATCAATTGCCAGGATGGTGACTCAAATGTACACAAGTTATACTTGTCGTATGTCTGTAATTTTAAGTAAAAACTTCAATTCTAAGTGAATATTAAAACCAATATGTAATATGCAATACTAATATATGCAAATTTTCAATGATATATTTCCTAGCAACCCTGTTGCTCTTCACAGAGGAGAACCGTTTGCTTTTCAATAAACCAAGGTGAAGATTTTTTCAATGAGGCAAGACTAATGGAAAGAAATGAAGTATATGATCTTAAATGCAGTCTTTCAGCGATCAGTCTTCTGCGTTGCCATCGAAAGCTTCGGATGATCGATTGACTCGAGCTCCTGTCATTCCTTATTGATCCTTCTCAAGTTGCTGGATAAAATGGCAGGCTCTGCGGACTGCCAAGTCCGCATTAAGGATTTCATTACGTTCAGTTATAACGTAATATTAGAAAAGAAATTCGTTTAAAATGTTTACGTCGTATTCTGTTATTTTTCAGGCTTCACTATTATATGATAATGATAGTGGGATTGTAATGAATGAGTTGTAGAAACTAATTTGTCTATAATTAAATTAATGGATGAAATCATTGTGTTTTTTCTTGATGATTTTTGCACAGCTTGCTAAGAAATAATTCGATCAATATATATACTGTATATATACATTCGTTCTCCTGCAGTAAGATAGCGAGACTGAGATCCTGTTCATTACTTTAAATACCTCCGTCGGGAAGAAAATTCAGAAATAGCATCTCGCAGTAATTCAGTTCAGAAATAGCATCTCGCAGTAGACTAGACAGTTCATTGTCTTTTGTTCAAAGCTGCCCAAGGAGCCCATTTGACTGTACTTTGTGTGTACTTTGTGCTCACCTTTTCTAATTCCACTAGCAGAATTATCGGGATGTGCATCGCGCGGGCGCCTCCACCAGACGACTCATGGCCTACAGAGCAGAACAAAAGCACTCTTGGAAGGAGTCGGCCATCTTTGTCAAGCAACAATAGGGCTCCTAATTCTCATAGAGCTCTTCTTTTCAGAAGGAAAACTCTGCTCGTTTTTGAGTCAAAAACTCAACGAGCTGCACACAATGGAATGTGTATGAACTCCTGGCCATGACACCGTCATTTGGCGACAAAAACGCGATCTTATCATTCAAATGTCGGCGTCGGCGCGTCGCTCGTGCGACGTCCTGGCGATCAAAAGCCGGTAGCGCCCCGTGAAGTCCAATGGTGCGCGACAGAAAAAGAAAGCTCCATGTAATGTTGACATTCGAAGTGAGACAAACAAAGCAGTTTGGGATGACGACGCACAAGGTAAAGAAACTGTAAAATGTTATATTGACGTACGATTTCTGGAAAATTTTGTATGGAATAACGATGCATGACGCAAAAAAAGTGCTTTCATTTTCTCTGTTCAAAAGTATGACGACGTACGATTTAAAGAAACTGTTGTATGGAATGATTTCGAACGGCGGCGTAAACAAACTGTTAAATGGGATGAAGACGGATGACTTAAATTAAGAAACTGCTATATGGACTGAAGACGTCTGACGCAAAAAAAATGTTAATTGGAATGACGACCTCCGATGGTGAACAAACGGTGTTGAACAAACATTGCTGAGTGGGATGATGATGCATGACGTATAACAAATAGTACTAATGTAATGACCACGTACCATGCGAAGAAACGTAATTTGTGGGAATATCAAGCCCCATGCGAAATTATTTTTGATAATTAAGAAGGTGAAGCTCCATTCAAACCAGTTTTGTTACATGGTAAAAAACTCAGCACTAATCAACTTCCATACTAAACATCCACACTGATATATGGGGTGACTACGTATGATCCAAACGGCGTTGTGAAAATAGTATAATCATAATTCGATATAATTGGGAAAGTTTATTTCATTGCTCCAATAGCGCTGGACCTGTTGAAACATTAATTTATTAATTATATTAAAATTTCCAAAAATTTTATTTTTTGCTCTACGAATTGTTATGAAAAAACATGAAAATATTGGATTGAATTGACTAATTTATACATGTTCTTTGCATTTTTTTAAATCTTATACTAATGTTATATGTTATATCTTGCGAATTTATTACTGCATTTGCAATGTAAATTACATTATTGTGTACATCTACGCTAATAATGGGAATGACGTGTCACCCTATCAGAAAATTCTTGGAACTAGAGCTCTGAATTTTGTCAGGCAAAATTAGTCGAATTTTTGCATGCATGCGATGGGAGTGTGCCCTGAACGCTGCTTGCATTGCCTGCTACATTCCAGGCTGCACCATTTTTGCAACATTTGTTGAAAATTTACATATATAATGGATGCGGACTTCTTTACGAAGAGCAAATTTCGTAAAGAGAATCCACATAAATTAAAATATTTATTTCATTTTTTCAACGACAGCCAATTCTGGAACTAATCTTTTAGCGGCAACTAGCACTGAACACGGAGCAAGCTGGGATCCGTATACACAGGGCAGGAAGCATCTTGTGCAATAATTTTGTGCTCTAAATCCAGCCAAAATAGATGATTTTTTTAATTATTACGGTAATGAATGGCTTCGGCCAGATTCTTTACAAGTCTGAAGTGTCGGAGCACATACGACAACAATGAGATTTCGAGAGAATTTATGCTAAGATCAAAATGTATTTCCATAAAATTTTCGAAGAGTTTAAATCAGAGGTTTCCAAAGTGGGCGATATCGCCCCCCTGTAGGCGGTGGAAAGATCTGGAGGGCGGTGAGGAAGAAAGGGGCAGTAGGGGGCGGCAGTCCGCGAAGTCGAAGTCAGAAATTTGTACGTTTGTTTAACGATTTGTACACAACACGTGCAGAACATTACTCCGACTTGAAGAGGTTTTCACGAGCTAAAAATCACCATTTGGTAGTTAGGAATTTATATTCAAAATTTCGTTCAAATCTGTTCAGTAGTTTAGAAGAAATTCTTTGATCACTACGAATTTCGGCTTATATCGTCATATAACTCACGAATGAAGGTGAAATTTAAAAACTTTTACAAGCTAAACATCACCGTTAGGTAAAATAAATACGTGTTCCAAGTTTTATCGAGCTGCGTTCATTAGTTAGGGAGATATTTCTTTGTCACTGAGTTTGGAGATTGGCCGTGAGACCGTCAGCGAGACCGGCCACGAGTCCGGCCGTAAAATTGTCTGAACCGTCTTGAATTTCTAGTTATGAAACAGTTAAAACTATAAAAAATATATTGGCTTACTAAATGGGGTTCTATTTGTGCAATACACATTTGTGTTAAACCTTTCTCTTTTAATTGCAGCGAACTAAATATCAAGGAAGAGGCATAAGTTTTTATATGTGTCTGTCGGGGGGGTGGCGCTAAAGATTCAATGGGGAGCCGCCTATTGGGGCACCAGCCAGAAAAAGTTTGGGAACGACTGATTTATATCAAATTTTTAGTAATACCACGAAATTTTATTCTATCTTTATCAGATACATTGGTAGACTAAATTACGTCTCATTTCATCAGACTAATTCGAGTACTGATCAGCCATCCAATACAGGATCCAGTTTACATATGAGTATCGCATTAAATAATTCTTACCGGTGACGACCTGTATACATTTGGAACTTTTGATGTCAGTAATAATCCAGTACGACTATCAAAGTAAGTCTAAACATTCACATTTTGGAGGAAACTGAACAAATTTCCGTTAGATCTTAAAACCCCGTTATTTTTTTGTCATTCGTTAAATACCTCTAAATAAGTTAACTATTTTATAGGCTCACGTAAAGCATATTTTTAGTCCTCGTTCTTCGTCCCGCAGGTTCTGAGTCCACCGTCCATGAGCGTTCGAAATTCATGCAAATGGGCAGCCGGCCCTGCAGGCGACTCTTAGAGTGCGCACTGAAGGCACTCTGATTGAAGTCTCCAGGCGCTCCGGCTCAAGGAAAACGAGAAAACATCATATAAATTCTGTGCGAGTCATATATGAAATATAAATCGGTTGACTGATGATTTTTAAAGTATACCAGGAGTGACAAAGGAACATATAAAGGAACAAATTTTCCTGGTATTTTTTTTAATCTACATAAAATTTTAACTGTAGGTATCCAAGTGACCGGTTTAAGCATTCAATATTGTAAGATTCAAATGGCACCTATAGTAAATAGTTCATATGGGATTCTGAAAAAAATGACTGAATTTATTTTAATTTTCAGAATATTTTTCTGCAATAATTTCAATCGTGATCATTTTTATTCAATATTTTTGAGCTACGTACTGCTATCATATAAAGGAACAGTAAGAAATACAGCTATTGTTGTCAAATAATGAAGTTTATCGAAATTACGAAGCTACTGTTTAAAAGTTCTTTTTTGTAATGGCGAAGGCTCATCAATATCATTTTCCATTTCATTCACATACCTCTTCTAATTGGTCGACATTCTCTCCCAAAGTTCAATAAAAGCATACTACAGAAAGATATTTTTTGCGTCTTTCATGGAAGCAACGAAAAGAACTCACTTTCAAACTGAAAGTTATCAAAAATATTTAAAAATTCACTCACGCCCATCTTTTAAGTAATGTGTGGTTCATGACCTTTGCAAAAATGTTCGTGACCCACACAAAAATTTCGTGACCCATGCAAATAATTCGTGACTCACATCTACAAATCTCGACATCCGGTATGCAGACCGTATTTCATGCCAATGAACGCAATGAGCCCGTGCTGGCCCATAAGCTCTGGCGATATGTCAGTGTGTCGTGCGATGTCCAATGACTGAAAGCCAGCACTGAAAGTCTGATAATGCAACGTTCATTGAAAGAACGTCGCTGTTGAGCGCCGGCACTAAAAGCATGCGTCACAAAGTCCGCGTTCAAAGCGAACCAAGTTCGCTTCAATAATATTTTCCCTTGCTTGAAGCGATATCTTATCACTGGGTGGTCCATAAAATTTTAGACTCACTTCCATAGGCACGTAAAATGACAAGTGAGTGACCGTAGTCGCTCGTGCAAAAAGTGAAGCTGGGCCAGTCGAAGAATTCCATCCATAGATTGCTTTTTATACCTAAAAGAGCTATCAAAACGAATCAAATTTGGACGCTTATGAAGCTTTAACAAGTTAGGAGGAATGATCGTTTCAAATGAAACTTAAGGATTTAATAATAAGAAATCGACCTTCTATATTTTTGTGATCAAATCAAGGTGCCGATACTCCCAGGCATCTGAAATTAATCGACATTTATCAACGTTCATTTTTTAATTTAAGTCGATTAAATGTTGTTTCGATGTTATATGGCTGCAGGTAATAATCAAACGACTGATTCGTAAATGATGCAATTTTCCTCATTTCGACAAATCGTTTTCATCAAAACTCTCTCGAATGAAGACGTACATATATTTTATTGTACCTTCTTCTTGAATTTAATTGTAATCTTTATCTGTAAAAAAAATTTTATCCCGTGAAAGTGTTGCTTCTCATCAAGAATAGTAATAATCATATATTATTCGACTAAGGCAAGAACATCTTTATAGTATGAACAGCCCGAAATGGAAAATAAAAAATTTAATTTTAAATTAGACGGTAAATTTTCCTCAAGTTTGAATTTATGAAAACATTGACCGTTGAAATGTTCCACATAAATACAGTAATTCGGTGCTCTCTCTCGTAACGTCACGTGTTGGCCATCTCACGACAAGCATCTGTATTCAGCAGCTGTATGGATGCCGTCCTTTGGATTTATTACCAGCTCTTGAGCCCTGGTACTACACAACATTTCAGCTGTATACGCGACAGCCGAAATTTCTGTCGCATTGAACTGGCGCAAAGTCATTGGAGTTTGTCACTGCAGCACAGTTAAACAATTAAATGCAGAATAGCATAAAACATGGTGTTTATGAAGAAAATTATGGATTATGATAAATTTTTTTGAACGTTTAACAGTTTCAAATTTATTATTGACAATAGAACAACATAACGCTCAAGGCGAATTCTGAGTGACAATCTTTAGCTGTTTGCAACTAAGCCATAATATAACATGCCACTGCATTACTTTAATGACCCAAGCTGAACATTCTATCAGTGGCTAACGATATTATACAGATATTTATACAGTTGTCAATGCTTGATGCGTTGACGGGTACCAAGTAACTGCTAGCGTCCACTAATCTCCTAAACAAATTAAATTAGGAAACTGACGACGGGGCAATTTTGATGCACGAATTTGCTACACAAATGCTCTATTCAGAACCGAAGCAGCAACAAAACTTAGTTTTATTTCGTAAATTCTACACAAGACATGACGGTGGTCGAATATGAACATTTTCAGTCATTATTTATCTTATGCCCCTATTATTTAAAGTTTTAACTAGGTATAGATCACTGCTATCGGTGTTTCTTGGACACTCTTCATCATCCTGCATGGACTTACCTGGTTGCTGGCTGTTCTGAGGTTAGCGAAGAATTTTTCTATAACATATATAAATTTTCTATAGCTGGATAACTGAAGAACTGGGAAAATTTAAAACTCGGTTTCAAGCTAATTGGCTATTGATTTTACTGACCGCAGGTGCTTAAAACTGCAGTTCGAATTTCTGAGTTCCAAATCCAAATTTCCCTGCTCTCAAACAATCATATACACTATTGAGTCCCCAAAATGGAAGTAGTTCAGAAATGATTTTCATATCGGTATACCATTTCATTATAATGAATCAGAGCCCGTGATATTTCATTTGCTCTGTACAACATCCCAAGACCTTTGAGTGTCTCCAAATTTAACATGGTCCATCAACTTGCCTTCTTAATTCCATATTAGACTTAAAGTTACGACATTTTTCTAACTTCAACAAAAATTACCATCGTTTGTACATCAAAGACCAGCGTAGGTCGCCAGAAGTCGGCGGATATTGCGTCTCAGATTTGATTTACTCACAGACTCTGAGTTTTCACAATATTGACTGAAAAGCTCAGCAGATTTTAGTTTCCCAACAAGATATTCTGATGAAGGAAACGAATAAAACACGAAGTAGAAGTGGTTGGCATTAGGGATTATAAATTTTAACTTCCATTTATGTTTGC
Organism: Hyalella azteca; assembly: GCF_000764305.2. Classification (NCBI taxonomy): domain Eukaryota; kingdom Metazoa; phylum Arthropoda; class Malacostraca; order Amphipoda; family Hyalellidae; genus Hyalella; species Hyalella azteca. The sequence goes on along the minus strand of NW_025938681.1, from coordinate 17,335 downwards.
GCCAAAATTTGATTGAAATCAAAAGTTTTAGAATATACTGGAGTTCAGATATCTTAATAGCATTACCATGCGTTCTGCATGTTGACTGGTTTTAATTATAAGGCGAAAAGGTTTCAAATGTAACCAGCAATCAGAAACGGGTTCAGACACTTCCAATTAATTTCTCATTGCACGTCGCCTGATTTACTCCAGACTGAAGTACCAAATTATAAGTTGATCTTTAATTTTGGATTCACAAGAACTGAAGAAATCGAGTATTGATTATTTTAACCAATTTCTTCTATAGCGTAGGACCACTTTGCTTAAAGCAGAAAAAATTCCAAGAAAATAGCTAAATTTGATCTGAAGAAATTTATCAGACCTGTTTGGTATACTCAAATTTGGATTCTTCGTAAATTCTGATGCCGACTACCGTATGGATTTTTCACAGACATTTTTAACGCACGCCTAAGAAAGTTAGACGAGCTGAAGATTTCTTTAAAATTGCAAAGGGACTAAAGGCTCGCTCTTGTAAGTGGAAACTGGCGGCACTTAAAACTCCAAGGAAGAAAGAATTTGGGAAAAAGTCAAGCGAACAGATAAATGCGGAGCCCTGCATGGGCCACTGACACTAAATTCTGGTTTTGGAACCCTAAAGGAAACTGTATGGAAAATTGGGGTAAAAGTTTAAAGTAAATTTTTCGGTGGGAAGTAATGAGAAGAGAATGTGTAAACATTAAACCTTTGGAAAAGAATCTTGTTTGGCTAAGGAGAATTATAAAAAATTATAAATCCCGAGTTCTTTCGCATCCGCCGCTCGCGCTCTTTGGATGTCGTCTTCTTGACCGAGACCTGGCATGATGCTGACTCGGTTTCCATCGCGCGTCTTCGGGCTGAAGGACTCCAAGTGGTCGAGCGTGCACGGCGTCGCGCGCAGCCCAACACCCTATAGTGACGAATCACGGCGGACTAGCGACCGTCGCCTGCGGCGTGAATGTGACCAGGCTCGACATCGGCACCCGACCCACCACCTTTGAGCTGTTGTGTGTCACGGTCGCTTGCGGCTCATTCGCATGTGTTGCTGTCGTCATCTATCGTCCCGGATCAGTTGCTGTCGCACGTGATTTTTTGTTGAATTAAGCGATGTTTTAACTATACTTGTGACCCTCACCGATCACGTTTTTATCACTGGCGATTTTAATGTTCGACTGGATCGTGCCGACGACCAATGGGCGCGTCAGCTGAACGATCTGCTGTCTGCCTTCGGCATGGTCTGTCACGTTACCTTACCAACCCATGACCTCAGCGGGTTGCTGGATGTTGTCATCACGCGTACCGACATTCAATTTCTGCCCGTTGACATCATCGATATATTGCAATATCCGACCACCGACTACTCCAGTGGATGGTGCCATGTGTTCGCCCGGCGTTGACGTACAGAGCCGTCGCCTGTCGCCCGTGGCGCGATCTCAATGGCGATGTTTTGAGCAGGAGACTTCAATCGTCCCGACTTGGTCGGCCGGACTCATGGTCGGAGCTGTCGGTGGATGATCTTGCAAAACTCTACGATATCGAACTGACATCTTTACTCGACGACCTCATTCCTGCACGAACTGTTCGTGTCCCCCAGCGAGCCTCCGACCCGTGGTTTGACGACGAATGTCGCGCCTCGAAGCGTGGTGTTCGGCTGCTCCAGCGGGCTGTCCATCGTGCGAGCAGACGTAATGATCCTGCTGCCGGGGCTGAAGCGACGTCCAACTGGCGGGATGCGCGGCGCGCCCATGTCAACCTTCTTAGATCCAAGAGGGAGTCATTCTGGCGTCTAAGAGTTGACGCACAGCGCGGCGACCCTCGGGCGCTGTGGCGTTCGCTGGATAGGCTCATGGGGAGGGGTCGTTCGGATGCCTCGGGCGACGTGAGCGTGG